>NC_067411.1:3717365-3937365 GCF_009764475.1 Pristis pectinata | reverse complement strand
ACAAAACTGTCCGCAGTGCTCCAAGTGCGGCCTCACCAATGACCTATACAACTGCAACATAATGTCCCAACTCCTGTACTCAATGCCCTAATTGATGACGGCCAGCGTGCTAAACACCTTTTTCACCAACCTGTCTACCTGTGACGCCGCTTTCTACGAACTATGCACTTGTACTCCTAGGTCCCGCTGTTCTGTTACACTCCCCAGTGCCCTACCATTCACAGTACAAGTCCTACGCTGGTTTGACTTTCCAAAATGCATCACCTCACATTTATCTGTATTAAAAACATTTGCCACTCCTCGGCCCACTTCCCTAAATGATCAACATCCCCCTGTAATCTACAATAACATTAGAACATAGAATATTACAGCACAGTACAGGCCCTTCGGCCCACGATGTTGTGCCGCCATTTTATCCTGCTCTAAGATCAATCTAACCCTTCCCTCCCACATAGCCCTCCATTTCTCTATTATTCATGTGGCTGTCTAAGAGTCTCTTAAATGTCCCTAATGTATCTGCCCCCACAACCTCTGCCGGCAGTGCGTTCCACACACCCACCACTCTCTGTGTAAAAAACTTATCTCTGACATCCCCCTTATACCTTCATCCAATCACCATCACCTTAAAATTACGCTCCATCATGTTAGCCATTTTCGCCCTGGGAAAAAGTCTCTTTCTGTCCACTCGATCTATGCCTCTTATCATCTTGTACACCTCTATCAGGTCACCTCTCATCCTCCTCCGCTCCAAAGAGAAAAGCCCTAGCTCACTCAACCTATCCTCATGAGACGTGCTCTCCGATCAAGGCAGCATCCTGGTAGATCTCCTCTGCACCCTCTCTAAAGCTTACACATCCTTCCTATAATGAGGCGACCAGAAATGAACACAATACTCCAAATGTTGTCGAACCAGTTTTATAGAGCTGCAACATTACCTCGTGGCTCTTGAACTCAATACCCCGACTAATGAAGGCTAACACTCCGTATGCCTTCTTAACAACCCTATCGACCTGCGCGGCAACCTTGTGGGATCTATGTTACTCGACACTGCTAAGAGTCCTGCCATCAACCTTGTATTCTGCCTTCGAATTCGATCTCCCAAAGTGTATCACTTCACACTTATCCGGGTTGAACTCCATCTGCCACTTCTCAGCCCAGCTCTGCATCCTATTCAATGTCCTGTTGTAATCTACAGCAACATTGTTCACTATCAACAACTCCTCCTAATTTTGTGTCATCTGTAAACTTGCTGATAACACTTTGCGCATTCACATCCAAATATAGGAATAAATAAATGGGAGGAACAGGCAGATATGGACCAAACACAGGCAAATGGGACTAGATTAGATGGGCATCTTGGTCAGCATGGCGCAGTTGGGCTGAAGAGCCTGCTTCTGTGCTGTATTACTATGACTCCATACCATTTGCTACTGTACTGCATCTCAACTCTCCCACTGGCCAGTGGGATTAGTATAGGTAGGATGCTGCCTGGATTAGAGGGCGTTAGCTGTTTGGAAAGGGTGGATAAACTTGGATTGTTTTCCTCAGTTCCTCCGTCTCTGTCATAGAAGGTAGCCATGTCGGCCCATCAAGTCTATGCTAGTCTACTCCCCTATTAGTTTTTGCTGTGAGCTCTTCTCTCCACATTCCAGATTCTACCCCTCACCCACACACGAGGGGTAATTTACATTGGCCGACTAACTTCCCATCCCGCACCTGGGAGAAACCCACGCGGTCACAGGGAGAATGTGCAAACTCCACACAGGCAGCGCCGGAGGTCAGGATCGAACCCGGGTCTCTGGAGCTGTGAGGCAGCGGCTTTACCCGCTGTGCCCATTGTGGGATTATGGAATAAATGGCTAGGACCTGAGAGAGACATCTCCAATGCTCTTTTTCAAAATAGTGTCATCTTCCATTGACATTGACAAGACGTTGGTAAAGCCACTTTTGGAGTACTGCATGCAGTCTGGTCACCCTGCTACAGGAAGGATGTCCATTAAACAGGAGAGGGTTCAAAAGAGATTCACGAGGACGTTACCAGGACGAGGGATTGAGTTATAGGGAGAGGCTGGATAGACTGAGACTGTTTTCTCTGGAGTGTAGGAGGCTGAGGGGTGACCTGATAGAGGTTTATAGAATCATGAGGGGCATAGATAAGGTGGATGGTCTCAATCTTTTTTCCGGGGTAGGAGAGTCTCAAACTCCGCTACCTAGGTTTAGGTGAAAGGGGAAAGATTTAAAAGGGACCTGAGGGGCAACTTTGTCACACAGAGGGTGGTGGGTATACAGAACAAGCTCCCAGAGGAAGTGGTGGTAGAGGCAGGTACAATTATGATATTTAAAGGACATTTGGACAGGTACATGGATAGGAAAGATTTTGAGGGAAATAGGCCAAATGCGGGCAAATGGGACTACCTTAGATGGACATCTTGGTCAGCATGGACCAGTTGGGCCGAAGGGCCTGTTTCCATGCTGTATGTCTCTGTGATTCTATGACCACAGATGGGCCCCTTGTTAAAAATCACATCCAGCTGTTCATTCCCATCTGTGCAGCACTATCTGAGAACTTCATTGAAGGGTAGGACCAGGGTTGACCACGTACACTCAGTTCAGGACGACCTCCTGAAGTGGGACAGAGCCCCTGAGAACCTCCCGATCCTTCCAGTGTGAAAAAACATCCTGAACAACTGCATTGTCAGAGGTTTCTGGTTGGGATGTGCAGAGGGCTTTGACATTCAAGAAGAGCGCAGGGAGAGAACTGGGATGTCACAGGCAGCAATGAATGCAAATCAGGTGAGCTTTTGTGTTCTGCAGTACACAGAACATAGAAAAGGCCCTTCGGCCCACAATGCTGGTGCTGACCAAGATGTCCAATGATATTAATCCCATCTGTAGCGGGACTTGAATTTGCAACTGAGGTAGGAAGGTTAGCACCTCGGAAGGTTTCCCTCCCCTCCATGGACTCTTGTCTACGCTTCTCACTGCCTCGGTAAAGCAGTCAGCATAATCAAAGACCCCACCTACCCCGGACATTCTCTCTTCTCCCCCCTCCCATCGGGCAGAAGATACAAAAGCCTGAAAGCACGTACCACCAGGCTCAAGGACAGTTTCTATCCCACTGTTATAAGACTATTGAATGGTCCTCTAGTATGATAAGATGGACTCTTGACCTCACTATCTATCTCATTATGACATTGAACCTTATTGTCTGCCTGCACTGCACTTTCTCTGTAGCTGTAACACTTTATTCTGCATTCTGTTATCGTTTTCCCTTGTACTACCTCAATGTACTGATGTGATGAAATGATCTGTATGGACAGCATGCAAAACAGAGTTTTTCACTGTACCTCAGTATGTGTGACAATAACAAACCAATTTACCAATTTCCCCACTGAACCAGCGCAACACCATCCTCTCAGCTTGTCAGTCTGATTGATTTTACCTCCCTCCAGTCACATGCTGCACAGGTTGACTCTGTGGTTAAGAAGGCATATGGTGTATTGTCCTTCATCAACAGTGGAATTGAATTTAGGAGCCGAGAGGTGATATTGCAGCTATGCAGGACCCTGGTCAGACCCCACTTGGAGTACTGTGCTCACTTCTGGTCACCTCACTACAGGAAGGATGTGGAAGCCATAGAGAGGGTGCAGAGGAGATTTACAAGGATGCTGCCTGGATTGGGGAGCATGCCTTATGAAAACAGGTTGAGGGAACTTGGCCTTTTCTCCTTGGAGCGACAGAGGATGAGGGGGGACCTGATAGAGGTGTATAAGGTGATGAGAGGCATTGATCGTGTGGACAGTCAGAGGCTTTTTTCCAGGGCTGAAATGGTGGCCACAAGAGGACGCAGGTTTAAGGTGCTGGGAAGTAGGTACAGAGGAGATGTCAGGGGTAAGTTTTTTACTCAGAGAGTGGTGAGTGTGTGGAATGGGCTGCCGGCAACGGTGGTGGAGGCGGATACAATAGGGTCTTTCAAGAGACTGTTGGATAGGTACATGGAGCTGAGTAAAATAGAGGGCTATGGGTAAGCCTAGTAATTTCTAGGGTAGGGACATGTTCAGCACAGCTTTGTGGGCCGAAGGGCCTGTATTGTGCTGTAGGTTTTCTATGTTTCTATGGCTGTTTTTAATCTTTTGCCAGAACAGGGACAGTGCCTTTAAATGCTATCAGTGTGCACAGCCAGTAAACAGGCTGTGAAAATGTTGGCAGGTTGTTCAAAGTCGTTGATGAAGCCGGGGGAAGCCTGATGTTCAATTACGTGATATTGTAGACACTCAGTTATTATGTAAATAGGGACATTAGGGGGTCAGGTAAACAGTCACAGAAGCAAAGTGTCAGTATCCCACTGAGGTTTCATGCTGCTGCTTCACTTTTCTAATTAGTGGAAGTTCTCAGCTGACATACACAGTGCACAGGCTGTGTACAGATGCTGGGTCCATCCCAGTTACAGGCCTTTACGCATGGAACCAGGCCATGTCCCTGCCGACCGAGTACTCATCGACACTAATCCCATTTACCAGCACTCAGTCCGTAGACTCCTCTCCCTTGGTAATTCATGTGTTTCTCTGGATGTTTATGAGAGAGTCTCTGCCTCCACACCCCCTTAGACAACACATTCCAGATTCCAACCACCATCTGATTGAAAAAATTCTTCCTCGGATCCCCTTTGAACCGTCTATTCTTAACATAGAACACAGAACAGTACAGCACAGGAACAGGCCCTTCGGCCCACCATGTCTGTGCCGAACTAATTAAGCTGGTAATTAAACTAGTCCCTTCTGCCTTATGTCTCCATTCTCTGCACATCCATGTGCCTGTCTAAGAGCCTTTTAAACCCCTCTATCGTATCTGCCTCCACCCCAACCCCTGGCAGCACATTCCAGGCACCCACCACTCTCTGTGTAAAAAAACCTGCCCCGCTCATCTCACTTGAACTTTCCCCCTCTCACCTCAAATGCATGCCCTCTAGTATTAGACATTTCAACCCTGGGGAAAAGATGCTGTCTACTCTATCTAAGCCTCTTATAATCTTATAAACCTCTTTCAGGTCTCCCCTCAGCCTCGGCTGCTCCAGAGAAAACAATTTAAGTCTGTCCAACCTCTCCTTACAGCTCATGCCCTCTAATCCAGGCAGCATCCTGGTGAACCTCTTCTGCACCCTCTCCAAAGCCTCCTTAAACCTTAACCTTAAGCCTTCTAGTTTTAGACATCTCTGCTAAGGGGATGGGTTTCTCACTACTCACCCTATCTATGCCCCACATAATGTTATAAACCTCCACCAGGTCCCCCCTCAGCCTCCTCCGCTCCCGGGAGAACAGACCCAGCCTCTCCCGTCTCTCCTCATAACTGAACTGCTCCATCCCAGGCAACACCCCGGTGACCCTCCTCTGCACCCTCTCCCATGCAGTCACAAACCTCCTGTAGAGTTTGGCAGTCTGTGGGGCAGAGCAGGGGGGAGAGATACTGGATAATTCTTTCACTGGTCTGACTGCCTTCTTCGGGGGTGTCGCTCCAGGACTTGGTTGCAAGTTTTTGTGTCTGTTTAATTCACCAATAATTTCTGGCCAAACTCTCCTTCGGTCTAACATTTCCTCCCCCTACCAGAATCTCGGGCTGATGCTGAGACAGTGGAAAAGCACCATCGACATCGACATGTCCAGGAGACTCTGTACGTGTTTCAGAGAGTCATAGTCATGGAGGCACAGAGACATGGAGTCATAATCATTGAGTCAGAGATATAGTCATAGAACCATTGTCAATGGGTCAGAGAGTCATTGGGTCAGAGATCCATAGAGTCATAGCACAAAAACAGGCCCTTCAGCCCATCGGGTCTGCTCTGACTATCAACCAATCTTTTACACTCATTGTACACCAATCCCAATTTATTCTCTCCATCAACTCCCCCCAGAATCTCCCCCTCACCCACACACAAGGGGCAACTCACAGGAGGCAATTAACCCACCAACTCACATGTCTCTGGGATGTGGGAGGAAACTAGAACACCCTGGGGAAACCCACGGTGGGGAGGGGGGGGTTGTGGTGGTCACAGGGAGAACTTGCAAACCCCACACAGAAAGTGCTGGGGGTCGGGATCGAACCTGGGCTGATGGAGCTGTGAGGCAGAGGTTCTAGCGTCTGCACCACTGAGTCTTCAAACAAAACCTTGCACCCAGTTCGGCAAGAGGGTACCTGGATAGCTTGGATTGTTGTGAGATAAGGTCTAAGCAGCGTCTTGAAGGAGAGGAGAAGAGGTGAAATGGGGGGACTCATTTGACAGGAGAAGGACCAGTCGTCAGTGAGGGGGGGGTTAAGAGCAAGGCGATCTAAGCGCAGGCTTCAACACTCCCCATCGCCTCCACACGAGGGTCATCACGCAAATCCTGGACATGGCAGTTCTCACCTGACGCTGCAGGACTGCGAGTCCTTGGAGTTCTTGTGGAACCAAGAGTGTTGGGCCCTGTGACACTCCCCGGCGGTGATCAGTCCATCCTGCTTCTGGTCCAGGCTCAGGAAGACACTTCGGGCCTTCTCGCGCTCCTTGGGGGTCAGGAGCCGCAGCAGCGAATTCTGGGGAGGTGCGACAAGAGATAATTGGCAGCGACACGCTGGAGGCAATCTCGGAGTCAAGGTCAGTCTGAGCAACCCCAAGGTTCTAGGTCGGGGGCAGGGGTCAATACTGGGGCGAGATAGGATTATAGGAAGGATGTGGAGGCGTTGGAAAGGGTGCAGAGGAGATTTACCAGGATGCCGCCTGGTTTAGAGAGTATGGATTATGAGGAGAGACTAAGGGAGCTAGGGCTGTTCTCATTGGAGAGGAGGAGAATGAGAGGAGACATGATAGAGGTGTACAAAATATTAAGAGGAATAGATAGTGGACAGCCAGCGCCTCTTTCCCAGGGCACCAATGCTCAATACAAGAGGGCATGGCTTTAAAGTAATGGGTGGGAAGTTCAAGGGAGATATCAGAGGGAGGTTTTTTAACTCAGAGTGGGCTTAGTGCATGGAATGCGCTGCCTGGGGTGGTGGTGGAGGCAGGTACACTGGTCAAGTTCAAGAGATTGTTAGATAAGCATATGGAGGAATTTAAAATAGAGGGATATGTGGGAGGAAGGGGTTAGATAGTCTTAGGCGAGGTTTAAAGGTCGGCACAACATGGTGGGCCGAAGGGCCTGTATTGTGCTGTACTGTTCTGTGGTTCTGAGATAGGGCAGGTTTGGGAATGGGTTTGTGAACAATGACCCCTTCCTCGTTTCCACACCCACAGCCCCTCCCCTCCTCCCTCCACGCATCTCCTCCCCACCCCTCCCTCTCCACTCCACACTGATCCTCTCCTCCACTCTCCCCACACCCACATCTCACACCCCGTCAACTCACTCTCCCCCCTCCTCCTCCAGTCCTCCCGCTCCACACTGCCTCCTCCCTCCAAACCGCGCAGGGGTACAGAAGGGGCCCCCACCCCTCCCCACCACCTCTCTTTCTCTCCGGAGGAGATCCAGAGGGGTCGTTCTTGCCGTGGGGTGCGGAGGAGAGGGGATCCCGGAGCCTCACGCCAGCTCACCTACCTGTGAGCGGAACCTCTGCAGAACCAGCAGGGACTCGTGGTACAAGAAGTCCGCCCACTCCACCTCCCCCTTCCTGTCATCATCCAGGCCGGAGAACTGAGACAGAGCCAGTTCCTCCTTCTCCTCGTCCATCTGCTCGTCGAACAGCTGCTTGTGCATAGAGTGCTTGTAGTGGAGGAAGTCATCGGAGGTCAGACACGACTCTGGAAAGGCAGCAACGTTCAGGGATGAGTGAGGGAGGGGGATCGCCTCGGGCACGAGGGAAGGAGGGAGGTCACTTCAGGCACGAGTGAGGGAGGGTGGTCCCTCGGGCACAAAGGAGGGAGGGAGGTCCCCTCGGGCACCAGCGAGGGAGGGAGGTCCCTCAGGCACATGCGAGGGAGGGGGATCGCCTCGGGCACGAGGGAAGGAGGGAGGTCGCTTCAGGCACGAGTGAGGGAGGGTGGTCCCTCGGGCACAAAGGAGGGAGGGAGGTCCCCTCGGGCACCAGCGAGGGAGGGAGGTCCCTCAGGCACATGCGAGGGAGGGGGATCGCCTCGGGCACGAGGGAAGGAGGGAGGTTCCCTCAGACACCAGCAGGACCCCACGCTGGGCTAAATCAGGAGGCTTCTGTCCCCATGGAGAGGCAGATCCTCAGGGGGTATCTGCCCCCTACAGGACGAGGCAGGTCCTCAGTCACGTCCCCACACAGGGAGACAGGATCCCTTTGTGTAGGAGGGGGCCACAGCTGTGGGTGGTGTGGGGGGCAGTCACGGATTACAAGGATTCCCTGATAATTCCCAACGGGGATTCAGGACCAGCCCTGGAGAGCGGGAAGTGCGGAACTCTCGCCCACAGGAGGTGCTGCTGAATTCCAGAGCACGTAAGGGGGGAACGAGGATAAACTGGTGAACAGGGGGTGGTGTGGTGGGGGCAGAGGAGAGGAGGGGGTGCAGGCAGAAACACCAGCAGCAGTGCAGACGGACCAGTATGTCCTTTTTATTCATTTTCGCGATCCAAGTGTAGTTGACAAGGTCAGCAGTTATTGCCCATCCCCAATTACCCCTGTGAAGGTGGGGGTGAGTTGTTCTGGTGAAGGTGCTCCCATGGTGCTGTTAGGTTCAAGGTGTCACTCAGTTAACACACATCTGATTCGGTTACCGGCATGTATTGTTGTAAGTGTCCTGACTGGTTGCATCATGGTCTGGGACGGCAATTCAAATGCGTAGGAACATAAGAAGCTGCAGAGAGCAGTGGACTCAGCCCAATACATCACAGGCACATCCCTCCCCACCATCGGGAGTGTCTACAGGAGGTGCTGCCTCAAGAAGGCAACATCCATCATCAAAGATCCCCGCCATCCGGGCCATGCCATCTTCTCGTAGCTCCCATCGGGCAGGAGGTACAGAAGTCCCACACCACCAGGTTCAGGAACAGCAACTTCCCTTCAACCATTTGGTTCTTGAACCAACCGGCACAACCCTGATCACTGCAGTTTAGCAACACTGTGACCACGTTGATCACTTTGCACTAAAACGGACTTTTTTTTGTTCTAATTGTCTCTTGAAAAAAAAATTGTGTATAATTTATGTTTTTCTTGTGACTGCTGCTTATCTGATGCTCTGTGCCTGTGATGCTGCTGCAGGTAAGTTTTTCATTGCACCTGTGCACACATGGACTTGTGCAGATGACAATAAACTTGACTTTGACTTTGAGGTTCCCAAATTATTTCAGTTCAGCCTCACTGGCGGAGAATGCGACCAACCCTCAGGGATGTGGGCTCAGGACCATCAGAGGACACGGACTGACCTGGGATGATTCTGCACTGTCGGAAGATTTCCTTCAGGCTGAACATCTCTTCCTCAGTCAACAGAAGGTTCACGTTATCCTGACAGAGGTAGGAGAGAGAGAGAGTGAGAGAGAGTGGGGTCAGAGGGAGGGAGAGAGTGGGAGAGGGAGGGAGGGAGGGAGAGAGTGGGAGAGGGAGGGAGGGAGAGAGTGGGGGAGTGGGAGGGAGGGAGAGAGTGGGGGAGAGGGAGAGTTGGAGAGGGAGGGAGGGAGAGAGTTGGAGAGTGGGAGAGGGAGGGAGGGAGAGGGAGTGGGGTAGGGAGTAGCGGAGGGAGGGAGAGGGAGAGAGAGGGAGTGGGGGAGCGAGAGGGAGAGGGAGAGGAGGAAGGGAATGAGGGAGAAGGAGAGAGAGAGGGAGGGACAGGGAGAGAGAGGGAGGGACAAAGAGGGAGTGAGAGAGTGTAAGGGAGATTGATGAAGAGTGAGGGGAGAGAGAGGGGGAGAGAACAATAGAGTTAAGACATGGCTGGCATTGAGGACGTCAGCCTTGCTGCTCTGTGCCAGGGACACAGACACCACGAGGAGCCGAGTGTGCAGACAGACAGAGGAGATACGAAGGTACATTGGTAAGAGGCCACGTGGCTCCTTGAACGCACTCCTGATGGAACCACACCTCATGTACCAGCCTTAGAATCTGGTGGGTACCTGACTACAGGATCTCCCCCTGGCAGCATTGATCGAGGGGTCGAACTTGCTCAGGACAACGGGAACTCCCCTGACCCCATCCAAGGATGTGCCTGGGATCCTTTATCACCATCTCTGACTGGACAGCATTCCCACAGGGATGTTCCAGTGTCAGTGGAACACCATGCAAGGCGAACATCACTTCCTCAGTCAATAGAAGGCTCCGGTATCCTGAGGGACAGAGCAAGGACCACACCAGAGAGAGAGGGAGCGCAGAGAGAGAAGGTCTGGGAGTCGAGGGGAGAGAGAAATGGGGTAGGGGTGAGATATTCGTCTCAATTGCCCCTGGGAGGGGGAGGTGAGCCACCTTCTGGTGAAGGTGCTGCCACGGGGCTGTTGGGGAGGGTACAAGAAACAAAAGCAGAGGAGGCCACTCGGCCCGTCGTGCCTGCTTCACCATGCAATGAGATCATGGCCGATCTTTTACCTCAGCACCCTTTTCCTGCACTAACCTCACCGCTTGGTTCACTTAACATCCAAACAGAACGTGGAACACCGAACAGTCCAGCACGGGAACAGGCCCTTCGGCCCACCATGTCTGTGCCGACCATGATGCCAAATAAAACTAAATCTCTTCTACTTGCACACGATCCGTCTCCCTCCGTTCCCTGCACGTCCACGTGTCTAACAGCCTCTTACACACCACTATCGTATCTGCCTCCACCACTACCCCCAGCAGCCCGTTCCAGGCACCCGCCGCCCTCCGTGTAAAAAAAAACTTGCCCCTCACATCTCCTTTAAACTTTACCCCCTCTCACTTTAAAATTATGCCCTCTAGTATTTGACATTTCCACTCCAGGAAAAACACTGTCTACCCTATCCGTGCTTCATATAAACTATCAAGTGACCCCTCAGCCTCTGTCGCTCCAGAGAAAGCAGTCAAAGTTTGTCCAAACTCTTCTTCTAGATAATATCCTGCAATCCAGGCAGCATCCTGGTGAACCTCTTCTGCATCCTTTCCAAAGCCTCCGCATCCTTTCCAAAGCCTCCACATCCTTCCTGTAATGGGGGCAACCAGAACCGCACACAGTGCTCCAAGTGCAGCCCGGCCAAAGTTTTATACAGCTGCATCGTGACTTCCTGGCTTTTATACTCAACACCCAAACCGATGAAGGCAAGCGTGCCGTCAGCCTTCTTGAATTGAATTGGATTATTATTATTTCTCTACCACCTTATCTACTAGTGTTGCCACTTTCAGGGAGCTATGGACATGCACCCCCAGATCCCTCTGTACATCAATGCCCCTAAGCGTCCTGTCATTTACTGCATAAGCATCAGTCTGTCTTGTATGTACTCAGTGACTGAACCACCATGGCCCTCAGTGTCATACAGCAATACAGCACAGACACAGGCCCTTTGGCCCAACCAGTCCATGCCGACCACGGTGCCCACCCAGCTAGTCCCAATTTCCTCCGTTCGGCCCATATCCCTCCAAGCCCCACCCCTCCATGTACCTATCCAAGTGCTTCTTAAATGATACTGTTGTACCTGCCTCACCCACTTCCTCTGGCAGCTCGTTCCATATCCTCACCACCCTCTGCGTGAAAGTTGCCCCTCAGGTCTCTTTTAAACCTTTCCCCTCCTGGGTAAAGAACGCCAAAGATTCACCATACTCTGAGCGAAGCACTTTCTTCTCCTCTCTGACCCCTTATGCGGAGACTGAGACCCCTGGTTCTGGACAACCCTGTCAGGGGACACATCGCCCCAGCATCTGTGCTGCCCCATCCCATTCCACCAATCTCCAGGGAGCAACGTCCCCTGGGCTGGGGACATCTTTGGGAATGTTCAGTCAAGGGCCTTACTTGGACTGTTTTGTTTCTGTTTGTTACTGAACATAATTAATCTTTAAACAGCAGACTGTTAGACAACCAAAGTGGATGGATTAAGGTGCTGTGTGCATACTAATGCACGCACAGGATTTCAGATGCATTCTGCATATTTTCCAGTGTTATGCAATTGAAAATCGATGTGTCCCAGAGTGTTGCTGGTAACACCCATTCCCAGGTTATTCCCTGTCACTGGAAAACCAGGGCTGGACATTTCCAGATAAGTTACCATGGTGACCCAGGCATGGGTGTGTCGAGGTTACATGTGATGAAGGCATGCATCGTAGAACACAGAACAGTATAGCACAGGAACAGGCCTTTCGGCCCACCATATCTGTGCCGAACACAATGCCAAATAAAACTAAATCTCTTGTACCTGCACATGATCCATATGCCTCTGTTTCCTGCACATTCATGCATCTAAGAGCCTCTTAAACATCTCTATTACTTCTGGTACTTCTCCTCCAGCTCCTTTCCCTCTCCTTTTAATTCAGGCCATTTCTATGAGACCACCTCTCATTCTTCTGAACTCTCGAGAGTCCAGTCCCCAGTCCGTTTAATCTCTCCTCACAGGACAAACTTACCACCCCTGGGATCAATCCGGTGACCCTCTATCTGTCCGTAGGTAGGGACACAGATGTTGCGATCTCACCAGGGCGCTATACAATTTCAGAATGCCATCTGCACTCTTGTAGTTAAATCATTTGGCAATAAAGGCCAATAAAACAACTGCCATATTAGCTGCCTGCTATAATGATGTGTCCAGTGAAGGCCATGCCTTTCTGCAAGTGGAAGGGAAGGCCTGTGTGTGCGGATAGAGGGACTGCATTGGACATGGAGGATGCATCTGGGCAGTCATGGGGCCATAGACTCATAGTCTTGTAGATTCATAGAGTTATACAGCACAGAAACAGGCCCTTCGGCCCAACTGGTCCATGCCGACCAAGATACCCATCTAAACTCGTCCCATTTGCCTGCATTTGCCCCATATCCTTCTAAACCCTGTCCTGCTTTAATCTCTCTGTGTGAAAAAACTTGCTCCTCAGGTGCCCTTTAAATCTTTCCCCTCTCACCCTAAAACTGTTCTCTCTAGTTTTGGACTCCCCTATCCTGAGAAAAAGACTGTGGCCATTCTTTGATCACTTTCCACTAAGATGTACTTTTTTTTGTTCTAATTCTGTTCTTGTAATTCTGTTCTTTCTTGTAAAAACTGTATTTAATTTATGATTTTCTTGGGAATGCTGCTTATCTGATGCTCTGTGCCTGTGATGCTGCTGCAAGTAAGTTTTTCATTGCACCTGTGCACACATGGACTTGTGCATCTGACAATAAACTCGACTTCGACAGACTAAACCTTTCCTACCCATGTTCCTGTCCAAATGTCTTTTAAGTATTGTAATTGTACCCATCTCTACCACTTCCTCTGGCAGCTCGTTCCATATACCCACCATCCTCTGTGTGAAAAAGTTGCCCCTCAGGTCCCCTTTAAATCTTACCCCTCTCACCTTAAAACTGTTCTCACTAGTTTTGGACTCCCCTACCCTGGGGAAAAGACTGTAACCATCCACCTTATCTATGCCTCTCATGATTTTATAAACCTCTATCAGGTCACCCCTCAGCCTCCTTCGCTCCCAGCCTAACCACCCATTTACACTAATCCTACCCCAATCTCATTTTATTCCCCCCACCTTCTCATGGACTACCCCTCCCGGATTCGAACTTGGGACACCCTTAGGAGAGCCTGCAACAGCAGCTGAAGGGGGTAGTCTGCATGCTCCTGTGGTCCAATAGGAAGGGCGGTGAAGTCTGGGACTGTGGAGCAGACAGCAGAGATGGCCTCCCAACCATGGAGGTCAGGAGGTCGGCTCTGCTGCCTGGACTGGCGAGGGGGGAGCAAAAGAGACGACAAGGAGGGTTGAGGTTCTCGGGATCATCCGGAGGGAGGGTAGAGGGTCGGGGAGGGAATTCCAGAGCGCCGGGCCCATGCAGGAAGGTCACTAGAAGCAGGACAAGTGAACTGTGGAGCCCCAGGTGGTGGCTGGTGGAGAGCTGAGGCTCGGAGGCCATGGGAAGTAGGGTTTGGTGCAGGGGGCCAAAGAGGGATCAGGAAACAAGAGGTTGGACCAGTGGGGGGCTGGGCTACAGGGGCAGCACAGTGGCTCAGCGGGTAGAGCCACTGCCTCACAGCTCCAGGGACCCGGGTTCGATCCCGACCTCTGGCGCTGTCTGTGTGGAGTTTGCACGTTCTCCCTGTGACCACGTGGGCTTCCCCCGGGTGCTCCGGTTTCCTCCCACATCCCAAAGACGTACAGGTTAGGAAGTTGTGGGCGTGCTATGTTGGCGCCGGAAGTGTGGTGACATTTGCGGGCTGCCCCCAGAACACATTACACAAAAAGATGCATTTCACTGTGTGTTTCGATGTACATGTGACTAATAAAGAAATCTTATTTTATGTGCAGGCAGAAGAGATTAGTTTAGTTAGGTATCATTAGTTTAATTAGTTCAGCACAACAAGGCAGGCTGAAGGGCCTGTTCCTGGGCTGTACTGTTTGAATGTTTCTAGCTGCTCTGCCCCGGACTGCAAGAAACTGCAGAGAGTTGTGGACACAGCCCAGTGCATCACGGGCACCAGCCTCCCCTCCTAGGACTGTCACTGTCTTGGTGAAGCAGCCAGCATAATCAAAGACCCCACCCACCCGGGTCATCCTCCATTCTCTCCGCTTCCATTGGGTAGAAGATACAGGAGCCTGAGGGCACATCCACCAGACTTAAGGACAGCTTCTACCCCACTGTGATAAGACTATTGAACGGTTCCCTTATACAATGAAATGGACTCTGACCTCACAATCTACCTTGTTGTGACCTTGCACCCTATTGCACTGCACTTTCTCTATAGCTGTGACACTTTACTCTGTACTGTTATTGTTTTTACCTGTACTACATCAATGCACTTTGTACTAACTCAATGTAACTGCACTGTGTAATGGATTGACCTCTACGATCATTATGCAAGACAAGTTTTTCACCGTACCTCGGTACAAGTGACAATAATAAACCAATACCAACCTTGTGTCTATTTTGTCATGTAATTAATGTACAATTTGATGTTAATTTAAGTTTATGTTAACTTCTGTTTGTCCTCGTCTTGTAATGTACAGTGCTGCTGCTGCAAAAGGCTAACTTTCATGGCATTTATATGTGCCCGTGACAATGAACTTGAACCTCTCTGTGGCAGGTACTTACACAGTACTGGCAGCTCCAGCCCACAGCAGTGTGTGCCGTCTCCTTCAGCTCCTGGATGCTGCTGGGACTGAGCTGGGCCATGCGACGCAGGCAGCCATCATGGAAGACCCGGGTACAGATCCGGCAGGGGTAGAGTTCGTTGGCCGTCCACACCTCACAGATGTCGCACATCTCGTCATTGGTCACCTGCAAAGCGACAGGGAGAGCGAGGGTCTCACTCAGAGGAAAAACCGGGGGCAACAAACACTCTGCTGGAGGAACTCAGCAGGTCGAGCAGCATCTGCCGGGGGGGAAGGAATTGTCGACGCTTTGGGTCGAGATCCTTCACTTGGACTGAGAGATAAGAGGGGAGATAGTATAAAGAGGCGGAGGGAGGGGGGGGCAGGAGCTGGCAGGTGATGGGTGGATCCAGGTGAGGAGGGCTGATAGGCAGAGGGAGGAGGGGAAAGTGGGAACTGTGACAGGCTGGGAGGTGATATTTTCAAGGGAAAGGCAAAATTTAAAGAAAGTGCTTTGCTTGTGAGACATGGATGTCACTGGAAGTGCCAGCATTTACTGCCTATCCCTAATTGCCCCTAAACTAAGGAGGCAGTTATGCGTCATTGGTGGGTCTGCAGTCACATGACCAGACCGGGGTAGAGACAGCTGACTTCGTCCACTGAAGGACACCTGGTGAGGCCACACTTGGAGTACTGTGTTCAGCTTTGGTCGCCCTGCTAGAGGAAAGATGTTACTAAACTGGAAAGAGTGCAGAAAGGATTTACAAGGATGTGGCCAGGACTTGAGGGACTGAATTATAGGGAGAGGTTGGACAGGCTAGGACTTTATTTCTTGGAGTGTAGGACACTGAAGGCTGATCTTACAGAGGTGTATAAAATCATGAGAGGCATAGATAGGGTGAATGCACTCAGTCTTTTTCCCAGAGTTGGGGAATTAAGAACTAGAGGGCACAGGTTTAAGGTGAGAGGGGAGAGATTTAGTAGGAATCTGAGGGACAACTTTTTTTTACACAAAGTGTGGTATCTATGCGGAACGAGCTGCCAGAGGAAGTGGTTGAGGCAGGTACAATAATAACTTTTAAAAGACATTTTGACAGGTACATGGATTAGAAAGGTATAGGAGGTTATGGGCCAAACGCTGGCCAATGGGATTAGATTGGATGGGGCATCTTGGTTGGCATGGACCAGTTGGGCCAAAGGGCCTGTATAAATCTATGCTGTATCTGTGCTATGATATCAGTGAACCAGATGGGTCTTGCATCAGTCTAGTCATTTCATGGTCACCATTACTGACATGAGTATTTTGTTTCCAGAAATATTTAACCCTCTGCACCTCGAGGGGCTGAATGCTCTTATCTGGTCCTGTGTAACAGGCTCCAGAAGGGCTGGAGGCCTCCACCTTCCTCCTGTATGCCAGGGAATTATTCCTGGGCCACTCTACATCCTGAAGCTGCCTGTCTGACTCTCTGTTTAGCACATTGAAAGCGACGTGGAGGGCGCAGACCCTGTGCTGTTCCTGACACAGTGCCTCTCCCTCCTCCAACTCCGCAGTCCAAGGTGCAGACAGGCTCTGGAGAACTAACGGGGAAAAGTGCAGAAACACCCTGCTCAAGTGATACAACCCCAGGGTCAACACATCCAGCCTTCTGCAGCAACAAACAATCTGTGGGAGGAAAGAAATTGTCAAAGGAGGAAGTCCTGATGCAGGATTTTGACAATTCCTCTCCCCCCACAGACGCTGCTCGACCCGCTGAGTTGCTCCAGCAGATTGTGTGTTGCTCCAGATCCCAGCATCTGCCATCTCCTGTGTCTACAACCAGCCTTCTGGTTTGATCACTAATCTGACACATTTTAAATTGAATGAAAGAATCAAACAATTTTTTTTCTGATGCTGGTTTTACCGGCTTCGAGGGTCACGTTGATAAATCCCACAGGCGTGTTGAATGCACTCAGTCTTATTCCCAGGGTTGGGGAATCAAGAACTAGAGGGCATGATTTAATAGGAACCTGAGGGGCAACTTCTTCACCCAGAGGGTGGTCCAGATATGGAACGAGCTGCCAGAGGAAGTGGTTGAGGCAGGTACATTAACAACATTTAAAAGACACTTGGACAGGTCCACGGATAGAAAAGGTTTAGAGGGACATGGGCCAAACATGGGCAAATGAGATGAGCTTGGGGAGAGTGAAATGGGGTAGGGTAGGATTAGTGATAGGTGGTTGATGTTCAGCACAGACCCGTGGGCTGAATGGCCTCTTTTCATGCTGTACCAACCTATGACTCCCATGACTCTACAGACACTGCCTGACCTGTTGAGTGTTTCCAACAGTTTCTCCTTTGTGTTTCATCCTCTGACTGGGTCTGGAACAGCCCTCAGGCGTATTCAACAATTTCAGATAACCAGCCTTTCCAGTTTGTACTAGAACAAGCCGGTTCTGATGAAGGGTTTTGGACCCAAGACACCAACTGTTTCTCTCTCCTCAAATGCTGCCTGAACTCCTGAGTGTTTCTCTGTTTCTCAGGTATATGGTGGTTTGACCTCTGTAAACTGACTGGACAGTTCTTGACTGCCAATGAAGCACCCTTCCACAATCACCCCCCCCTTGTTTCAAACACATGACAGAGCCAGGCCATTCTGCCCATCTCATCCATGCTGGTTTACACTCCCACTTGATGCACCATAGATAGCATCCGATCTGGATGCATCACGGCTTGGTAGCAAGAAACTGCAGAGAGTTGTGAACACAGTGCAGCACGTCACGGAAACCAGCCTTCCCTCCGTGGACTCCGTCTACACTCCCCGCTGCCTCAGGAAAGCAGCCAACATAATCAAAGACCACACCCAATCACGGGCATTCTCTCTTCTCCCCCCTTCCATCGGGCAGAAGATACAAAAGCCTGAAAGCACGTACCACCAGGCTCAAGGACAGCTTCTATCCCTCTGTTATCAGACTCTTGAACGGATCTCTCATACGCTAAAAGATGAATTCTTGATCTCCCAATCTACTTCGTTGTGGCCTTTGCACTTTGTCTGCCTGCACTGCACTTTCTCTGTAACTGTAACACTACATTCTGCATTCTGTTTTCCTTTTAACTACCTTGATGTGCTTATGTGTGGAATGATCTGTCTGGATGGCACGCACACAAAAGCTTTTCACTGTATCTCGGTGACAATAATAAACCAACTCCAATAACCTCCAATGTCATCCTGTCATTGTATCATTAATCCCTCTCTCCCTCCCATCTCTATTTGCATTAGTTTGGCAATTTTTCGAACCTTTGCTAATGAGTTCCATGTTCTCATGGCTTCTCCCGATCTCCCCACTGGGACTGCCTCTCACTGAAAAGCCGAAATCTTCTTCTCCGCGGCTAACCCCTGCAACCCTTTCATTTACTCACTCCTCTTCCCACAGCTGTGAGCGACAGCCGACTGTTAGCCAAACTGCAAGATTCTCTTCTGATGGAACAGCACGTGTAGGGGAGTGAGCGAACCTGAGGTTTGGGTGGGGGAGGGATGCTGAGAAGAAACACTAGGCAGCGAGATCGATGTTTCCCACTTCCGCAGGTAATTAGAGGATCGTTACTCATGCATCTGTAAACAGGGAGCTGTGTGGGGCTTCGGTTAATTAGCACACTGAGAAATCATTTAACAGACACCAGCACCGCGGGTCATCTCTTCCCACAGACAGCCGCCCCCGCGTCACCCTGCAGCTCACACAGGGAGGGTGTGTCCGCAACAGTAGCCTCCGACCCTGCAACCGAAGGGGAAGCTTCAGTAACAAAGCACATTAAATCCTCCACTAACTGCTCAGCAGGAGCAGTCCCACAGCGTCCACCTGGGCTGTTATCACTTTGTAGACACAAGAGATTGAGCCATAGAGTTATACAGCACTAAACAGGCCCTTCAGCCCAACTGGTCCATGCCAGCCAAGATACCATATCCAAGCCAATCCCATTTGCCTGCATTTGGACCATAACCTTCTAAACCTTTCTAATCCATGTACCTGTCTAACTGTCTTTTAAATGTTGTTATTGTCCCTGCCTCAACCACTTCCTCTGGCAGCTCGTTCCATATACTCACCACCCTCTGTGTAAAAAGTTGCCCCTCGTTCCTATTAAATCTCTCCCCTCTCACCTTAAACCTGTGCCCTCTAGTTCCTGATTCCCCAACCCTGGCAAAAAGACTGTGTGTATTCACCCTATCTATGCCCCTCATGATTTTATACACCTCTATCAGATCACCTCTTAGTCTCCTACACTCTAAGGAATAAAGTCCTAGCCTGTCCAACCTCTCCCTATAACTCAGTCCCTCAAGTCCTGGCAACATCCTTGTAAATCTTTCCTGCACTCTTTCCAGTTTACTAACATCTTTCCTATAGCAGGGCAACCAAAACTGAACACAATACTCCAAGTGCGGCCTCACCAGCGTCCTGTACAACTGCACCATGACCTCCCAACTTTTATACTCAATGCCCTGACTGATGAAGGCCAGTGTGCCAAACACCTTCTTCACCACCCTGTCTACCTGCGACGCCACTTTCAAGGAACCATGTACCTGAACTCCGAGGTCCCTCTGTTCTACAACACTCCCCAGAGCCCCACCGTTAACTGTGAAAGTCCTACCCTCATATGTCTACCCAAACTGCAACACCTCACACGTACCTGAAATAAAGTCCATTTGTCATTCCTCGGCCCACTTACCCAGCTGATCAAGATCCTCCTGTAATTTTTGATAACCCTCTTCACTGTCCAGTATACCACCTAATTTAGTGTCATCTGCAAACATTAACCGTGCCTTGCACATTTTTATCTAAATCATTGATATAGATGACAAACAACAATGGGCCCAGCACCAACTCAAGGCACACCACTAGCCACGGGCCTCCAGTCCAAGAAACAACCTTTCACTATCACCCTCTGCTTCTGACCATGAAGCCAATTGCGTCTCCAATTAGCCAGCTGGAGCTGGAGTCTGAAGCAACACTCAAAAAGCTGGAGAAACTCTATGGGTCAGGCAGCATCTGTGGAGAAAATCAGAAAGTCAACGTTTTGGGACGAGACCCTTCATCTGGACAGTCACCTATTATCATTCCTCCAGAGAGCTTCACCGGCAGTGACAGAAGTGTGGATTGCTCATTTTTCTCATTGAAGAAACTGTGCATGCTGACTCTAGGCTGGCACAATGGCGCAGTGGGTAGAGCCGCTGTCTCACAGTGTCAGAGACCCCGGTTCGATCCCGACCTCCGGCACTATCTGTGTGGAGTTTGCATGTTCTTCCCCTGACCACGTGTTTGCATGTTCTTCCCCCAGGTTTGCTCCCACATCCCAAAGACGTGCAGGTTGGTGGGTTAATTAGCTGCTGCAAACTATGCCGTGTGTGTGGGTGAGGGACAGGATCTGGGGGGCGGTGGAAATGTGGGGAGAATGGGGTACAAGGAAAATTCATAGAGGATGGGATTGTTCTGTGAGCCAGCATACACTCGATGGATTGAATGGCCCCTGTCATAAGGAAATATGGAACAATGAGCTACAAGGAAAGGTTGGACAAACTTGGGTTGTTCTCCCTGGAGCGTCGGAGGCTGAAGGGAGGCCTGATAGAGGTTTATAAAATTATGAGAGGCAGAGATAGGGTAGACAGTCAGAGACTTTTCCCCAGGGTAGGAATGTCCAACACCAGAGGACATGCTTTTAAGGTTAGAGGGGGGAAGTTCAAAGGCAACGTGAGGGGTAAGTTTTTTTTACGCAGAGAGTGGTGGGTGCCTGGAATGGGTTACCAGGGGTAGCAGTGGAAGCAGGCAGTTTGGTGGAGTTTAAGAGGCTTTTAGATAGACACGAATATGAAGGGAGTGGAGGGATGTGGATGGTACACAGGAGGAGGACACTTAGTATCAATTGGCATCAAGGTCAGCACAACATTGTGGGCCGAATGGCCTGTCTAGTGCTGTTCTGTTCTGTGTTCCATGAATAGTTTCAAATCTTGGATTGGTAATTTTCGTAAACTAAAATTCCTCTTCACTCTGTGTCTAACATGTGTCACCCCTGCCCGCAGAAGGTGTAACAGACACACAAATGCAGCATCCCAAACAATCGCCGGGAATCGCTGGCCCATGGACACTCAGTGTAGAAGAAGTATTGGTATGGTGTTGAGAACCTCAAGGACGTGCATCAAGAGCACACACAAGCCCTGAATAAACAGTGGAAGGAGAGGAGCACCTCACGAACGGTCCAACCACCCACCCTGTCAGGCACGTCTCGGCCCGTCTGTGGTTCCCACATGAGCCTCATCTGTTACCCTAAAGCAAACAAAACCACAATGGAAGTCAAGGGACTGACTGAGAAGAAAATGTATGACAGAACAGTGTAGTGGGAGCTTTACCCTATATCCAACCATTTCTTTGTCAGTGTGAAGGTGTAACAAAAACTATCTATTGCAGGAAAAATCTCAAAAAAAATGCACGTATCTCATGATATTTTTCCTAATAACTTTTTAAAATTTAAAATCGAATCCAGCAAAAAGTTCACAGAACTTTACAGTTAACCAGCTGCTGAGCGATATCACTCTTGCTGTTTACATTTTCGATATAGAAGTAAAGAAAATGTGATTTGAATCAATACTGCTACAATGATTTCACATCACAGATGTTGTCTGTGTCTTTCAGCTGTACGCTGTCACAATACTGTAATAGTGCTGTTGGCTATTTTAAACACAGACCAATGAGTTTGTTAATGAAAAGAAATCCATGTAAAAGAATGCAAGCAAAAAGCAAACCACTGGAGGAACTCAGCGGGTCAGGCAGCATCTGTGGAAGGAAATGGGCAGTCGATGTTTGGGGTCGAGACCCTCAACCCAAAACATTGACTGTCCATCCACAGAGACGACAGCCGCTATCTTTCTCCCAGGGTGGAAATGTCTAATACCAGAGGGCATGCATTTAAGGCGAGAGGGGGCAAGTTCAAAGGAGATGTGCAGGGCAGGTTTTTTTACACAGAGAGCGGTGGGTGCCTGGAATGTGCTGCCAGGGGTGGTGGTGGAGGCAGATATGATAGAGGAGCTTCTCTTGGATGGGTACATGACTGTGCAGAGAATGGAGGGATGTGGACTTTGTTTCGGTGGAAGGGACTATTCTAGTTAGGCATTTAATTACTACTTTAATTAGGTCGGCACAACGTGGCGGGCCGAAGGGCCTGTTCCTGTGCTGGACTGTTCTGGGTTCTACAGTGACCTGTTGAGTTCCTCCAGCAGGTTGTTTGTTGCTCCAGCTTCCAACATCTGCCATCTCCTGTGTCTCTATTTTAAAGAATGTAAGCCTGGTTTTGTGAGTTTTTAACATTAAACGTGGTAGAAATGTGGAAATGGGGACCCCTTAGTTGGCGCAAATCCTAAAGTTTTTATTTTCTCCAGATCTCTCCCTTCCTCTTCTCAAGACTGTCCCCAAAAACGTGCGGAGATTTCCGGCTCAGCTGCTGGAGGTGAAGCGGACATCAGTGGTTAAGATCCACCACACTTCCGTTCCCATCCATTTCAAGCTATTTACAACACAGCACACAAATTTACCCTGTGGTTACTACGTGGGGTATTTGGCTAGTGTTGGATCACCCCTGAAAGTCACCCCATACATGCACCCTTTAAATTATAACCTAGGTTTTGCTTTTCATGAATATGGGTCAGCTTGGATGGAGGGAAGGCAGAAATGGTAAATCTATCCATTCGAAAGATCTATCACTGTTGTAACACGGGATATGGCAGTCTCATTAGGCAGGGTAATGGTCAGATTATATGTGTTCTTTGGGATAGAGATTCACTTTGGGCAGTGAATTCAAGTCATAGACTCATAGGGCAATACAGCACAGATACAGGCCCTTCGGCCCAACCAGTCCGTGCTGACCATGGTGGCCACCCAGCTAGTCCCAATTTCCTGCATTCGGCCCATATCCCTCCAAGCCCTGCCCCTCCATTTACCTATCCAACTGCTTCTTAAATGATACTGTTGTACCTGCCTCACCCACTTCCTCTGGCAGCTCGTTCCATACACTCACCACCCTCTGCGTGAAAAAGTTGTCCCTCAGGTCCCTTTTAAATCTTTCCCCTCTCACCCTAAACCTATGCCCCCCCTCTGTGTCTAATCCCAGGAGTGTGTGATGGGACGGTGTGGAGGGAGCTTCACTCTGTGTCTAACCCCGGGAGCGTGTGATGGGATGGTGTGGAGGGAGCTTCACTCTGTGTCTAACCCTGGGAGTGTGTGATGGGACGGTGTGGAGGGAGCTTCATTCTGTGTCTGACCCTGGGAGTGTGTGATGGGACGGTGTGGAGGGAGCTTCACTCTGTGCCTGACCCCGGGAGTGTGTGATGGGACGGTGTGGAGGGAGCTTCACTCTGTGTCTGACCCCGGGAGTGTGTGATGGGACGGTGTAGAGGGAGCTTCACTCTGTGTCTGACCCCGGGAGTGTGTGATGGGACGGTGTAGAGGGAGCTTCACCCTGTGTCTGACCCCGGGAGTGTGTGATGGGACGGTGTAGAGGGAGCTTCACCCTGTGTCTGACCCGTGCTGTCCCTGCCCTAGGAGTGTGTGAGAATGAAATGGGTGAGAGAGACCCTGATCTAATGCACTGAAATCTCTCTCACACTGAAAGTAATAATATCACTTTGTTGAGTGGGTTGGAGTACTGGATAATTTTCTCACTGCTGCATAATTATCAAAAATTAATCTTCAGTTTTGAACTTCACTCATAAATACAACATGCAAAGGCTGCTAATTGAGGCATTTCAAATTATAATTGTCCTGTCCATGGAGTTGCAGATGTAAATCAAAGCCCGACACAGCTCCTCCTAAACAAGCCCTATTGGCCTGGCTCACCGTCCAACAGAGTGCAACCAGCCGTTGCCCAGTGCCAGTGGTCACCTTCCAGCCACAGGGACAGACACCAGGTGAAGGAGGGCCCCACCACCGTGTGGGAGAGCTCCAAGGTGAAGCCCTCTGGGAGCACTAATGAGGCTTGAACATATACCATAGGGTCCTAGGGAGCATTGAGGATTGGAGTACATAGAACAAAGAACAGTACAGCACTGGACAGGCCATTCAGCCCACAATGTTGTGTTGAACTTGATGCTAACATACTAAATGTCCTCCCCCTGTGTATCATCCATATCCCTCCATTCCTTTCAATGCATGTGTCTACCTAAAAGACTCTTAAACTCCACCAGACTGCCTGCTTCCACTACTACCCCTGGTAACCCATTCCAGGCACCCACCACTCTCTGCGTGAAACACTTGCCCCTCACATTGCCTTTATACCTCCCCCCTCTAACCTTAAAAGCACATCTTCTGGTGTTTGACATTTCTACCCTAGGGATTGTTGACCTGATCCATGCCTCTCATAATTTTAAAAACCTCTACCAGGTTTCCCCTCAGCCTCCGATGCTCCAGGGAGAAAACCCAAGTTTGTCCAACCTCTCCTTATACTCATGCCCTCTAATCCAGGCAATGTTGGAGATAACGTGGTTAGGAAGGTACTGGGGACATAGGTTTTCACTAGTCAGGGCATTGAACACAAGAACAGGGAGGTTGTGCTCCATTTCTATAAAACCTTGGTCAGACCTCAGCTGGAGTACTGCGTGCATTTCTGGTCACCACACTGCAGGGAGGGTGTGAGTGCGCTGGAGAGGATGCAGAGAAGATTCACCGGGGTGTTGCCTGGGATGGAGCAGTTCAGTTGCGAGGAGAGACTGGAGAGGCTGGGTCTGTTCTCCCTGGAGCGGAGGGGGTTAAGAGGAGGCATGAGTGAGGTATATAATATTTTCATATGATATAGATCCCTTTTCAATAATCTTTGAACTCAGAGGAGCGGAGATGATGACATAATGATGCTCTTTGTTCATCGAGAAATGTCAGTCCAGTTTTTTTTCTTCTGAAATTTATTTCTAGTTTGTTTCGTTTTACTACTTATTTTTTTCAATTTGGGTTTTTTTTAAATATAATAAATCTTTTTCTTTCTCATTTTCATTTTTCTTGTAACATATTCGTTTACTAAGAAACCGTAGGGCTTAGAATATATCTTTTTTTATTCTTTATGACGATATATGTCATGATTGCCCTCCCGATCTCTTTGTATTACGTGTATAATTACCGATGTTATATGTATTAATGTGTATTAATTTGAAAATTAATAAAAAGATTGAAAAAGAAAGAGTGAGATATATAAAATGATGAGGGGTATAGAGAGGGTAGACTGCAGGAAACTTCTCCCCATCACCAGAGGTAGATAAAACTAGAGGACACAGATTCAGGGTGAGGGGGAGGAGATTTAGAGGGGATCTGAGGGGAACCTTCCTCACCCAGAGAGTGGGGAGTACCTGGAACACACTGCCTGAGGGAGCGGTGGAGGCAGAGTCACTGATATTGTTTGAGAAGTGTCTAGACGGGCACTTGACCCACCCAGGCACAGAAGGCCAAGTGCTGGGAGATGAAATGAGTGCAGATGGGTGCCCACTGGTTGGCATGGGCATGCAGTTTCAATGACTGTGACCGTGAACAAAATCCACCCAGTCTCGCAAGCACCAAGTTCAGGAACAGTCAGGAATAAGCGATAGGCACTGGCCTAGCGAGAGGCACCTTCATTCCGTGAAAGAATACATGAAGAGCCAACACAGGCAGCTGTCTTCTGCATCCTTTCAGATGCAGTGCCTCTCCTTTCACACCGCACCAAGAGCACTGCCGAGTGATCATCAACGGTTTGTGGAGCGGCAGGATTACTTCACCACATCAGCTCGATGTAATACTTCCAAACATATGAATTACTTCACTCATCACTGTTGCAATAGATTCAGTTGTTTGCTAATTAGGACACCAGATTCCTTTCACATCCTGGACACATTACGGGGAAGGGATTAACCGCCGGTGCTAAATGATGCTTTCAATCTGAAAAAATGCATTAGGAGGAGAAATCTGCCAGCAGTCGTAGAGTCATACAGCGCAGAAACAGGTCCTTCAGCCCACTTGAGTCTGTGCTGAACAGCAACACCTATTTACACTAATCCTGCATTAGTCCCACTTTATCTCCCCACATTCCCGTGAACACCCTCACAGATTCTACCATTAACCCACACAGTTTACAGTGGACAATTAACCCACTGACCCTCACACCTTTGGGATGTGGGAGGAAACCGGAGCACCTGGGGGAAACCCACGCGGTCACAGGGAGAAGGTGCAAACTCCACACAGACAGCGCCGGAGCTCGGGATCGAACCTGGATCACTGGAGCTGTGGGGTAGCGGCTGTACACAGTTCCCTGGAAGTGGCAACACAGGTAGATAGGGTGGTGAAGAAGGCATCGGGCATGCTGGCCTTCGTTGGTCAGGACACTGAACACAGGAGTTGGGATGTTGCAGCTGTACAAGTCACTGGTGAGACTGCATTTGGAGTACTGTGCACAGTTCTGGTTGCCCAGCTATAGGAAGGATATCATTCAGCTGGAAAGGGTGCAGAACAGATTCACAAGGATGTTGCTAGGGCTGGAGGGCTTGAGTTGTGAGGAGAGGCTGAGACTTTCTTCCCCTGGAGTGTAGGAGGCTGCCCTTGTAGAGATGTATAGGCAGGCACGGTAGTGTAACAGCTAGTGTAACGCTATTACAGCGCCAGCGACCCGGGTTCAATTCTGCCACTGTCTGTAAGGAGTTTGTACGTTCTCCCCGTGTCTGCGTGGGTTTCCTCCGGGTGCTCCGGTTTCCTCCCACATTCCAAAGACGTACGGGTTAGGAAGTTGTGGGCATGCTATGTTGGCGCCGGAAGTGTGGCGACACTTGAGGGCTGCCCCCCAGAACACTCTACGCAAAAGATGCATTTCACTGTGTGTTTCGATGTACATGTGACTAATAAAGAAATCTTATCTTATCTTATATAGAATCATGGGGGAAATAGGGTGAATGCGCGCAGTCTTTTCCTCAGGGAGATAAAACTAGAGGGCATGGGTTTAAGATGAGAGAGGAAAGATTTAAAGGGGTCCTGAGGGGCAAGACTTTCACACTGAGGGTGGTGCGTGTACGGAACGAGCTGGGCACAATTATAACGTTTAAGAGAGATTCAGCCAGGGACACAGATAGCAAAGTTTGGGAGAGATATGGGCCAAATGGCAGCAACAGGGACTCGCTGGGATAGGTGTCTCAGTCAGCATGGACAAGTTGGGCCAAAGGGCCTGTTTCTGTGCTGTGTAACTCTGTGGGACTGGTATGGCTGGCTGGTACAGATGGAGTGGCAGTAGGGTCCATGTTCTGTGCTGTAGGACATTGCAACAGTGGAGAATGTGCCAGGGAGCCGATGCTCTCAGAACTGCAGGGTTCTCTTAAAATGCGACGCGTTTACACAATCTCCACTATGGTTATTGCCAGACACAGCTCAGTATGCAACATTCTTGCTGCTGAGGCAGAAGCATCAATGCCCTCCAGGAATGGGAGCACCTGCCCTGGGTGGGTGTCCTGGTGCGGTGCTTGGGGAGGGCAGCGATGTCATAATTACAGGTAGGATTACCCACCCTCTGTGGAGGATGCGAGAGACCCTAACGGGATCATCAGAAGTAGGGGAGTTCCCAGTAAATTAATGAAATCTGGCTGTGATCACACTGCCGTTTGTGGGCGCTTGTTGTGGGTAAGATTGGCTGCTGCTCAACTGACGTCGACATCATGACTTTACTGAAATTCCTTCCTTGGCTATGAAGCAAGGTTGAAAATTCCATGTGGCAACATAAAATGAAAATTCCTTCTTACTTCTTCCCTGAAGAATCGAAACCTGGCACATAGTACGTCAAGAAATGTAACAGGAATTGGGTTTTCACAGGCGAGAGTTTTATGCAGACACAAGATTTTCTTCTGCCCAATAAATTACATTTTGCACAGTTAGGTGTGATGAATGGATCAGGAATTCAATCTTTCAGAAAGGCCAAGAGGTTTGATTATTCATTGGGGACTATTCAGCAGAGATAAAGTTAATTTGACATCGTATTTCTGGAGTTTAAAGTCATACAGCACGAAAACAGGCCCCACTCATCCATGACGACCAAGATTCCCATCTAAGCCAGTCCCATTTGCCCGCATTTGGCCCATATCCCTCTAAACCTTTCCTATCCATGTACCTGTCTGAGTACCTTTGAGATGATGTTAATGTACCTGCCTCACCCACCTCCTCTGGCAGCTCATTCCATATACGCACCAGCATCTGGGTGAAAATCTTGCCCTGCAGGTCCCTATTAAATCTCTCCCCTCTCACCTTAAACCTCTGTCTTCCAGTTCTTGATTCCCCAACCCTGGGAAACAGACTGTGTGCATTCACCCTGTCTATGCCCCTCATAATGTTTAGATCTCAAACGACACTTGGAAATTAAAAGATAGAAGTTGTAATTTAAGTGAAGTATGCACACACTCAAAGAGATAGTTTCCAGTCAACTGTTCCACAGTGACACTTCTTGAAAGCATTTGATCCAAAGGATTTGAGTAGAATAGTATTGAATGGGAAAGGATTTAATCTGCTGGGAATCTGGAAGATGTTACTGTGAGGGAAGGGGCTATGGTCATTTGAGAATCTACAATGGGAGTGGATAGAAGGGGTTTGGTTCTTTGGAATTTTGAGCAAAGGGGATGAATGGATTTGGGGGTGATCCATTGGGAGTCTGTATGATGGAACTGTGTAGATTGGGAATCTGTATACAGTGGTACAGTGAAATAATGGTCTGTTATCATCATCATTACAGAAACATGGGTTTGGCTAATCAAACCTGGGAGTGCAATATTTAAGTTATTCGACATTTAGGAAGGACAGGCAAAAAGCAAGTTGGGTAGTGTTCAGCCATTAGTAGGGGGGAGATCAGTGGTGAGAAATGATCTTGGCCAGATGTAGAACTAGAATAAATTCAGGAGACACAAGAGACTGGCGATGCTGGAATCTGGAGCAACACACAATCTGCTGGAGGAACTCAGTGGGTCAGGCAGCATCTGTGGGGGGGGGGGGGGCGGGGGGGAGGGGAACTGTCGATATTTTGGAACGAAACCCTGCATCAGGACTCAGGTCCAGCATTGACAAGAAGGAGCTATTTGTCGGCCACCAAATACTAGTTGTAAAATTTGACATGGCATGAAATATTAGATGTGACATGAATAACATGGGAGATTTTAACCTGCATGCAAAAGGGACAAATCAAATTTAGTGTAATAACGAAGATAAATTTGTAGAATGTGTACGGTGACTTTTTAGATCAGTATGCCAAGAAACCCACAAGGGAAAGACTATTTGTATCTTGTTTTCTGCAGTGGGAAAGGGTTAACTAATCAGCTTTTGTCAAAGGACCTTCGGG
The DNA here is from genome assembly GCF_009764475.1 of Pristis pectinata. Taxonomy (NCBI): domain Eukaryota; kingdom Metazoa; phylum Chordata; class Chondrichthyes; order Rhinopristiformes; family Pristidae; genus Pristis; species Pristis pectinata. Next base: position 3,907,889 of record NC_067411.1, on the reverse strand, counting down.
GAAGAGTGATCATAATGTGGTAGAAACATAGAAACATAGAAAACCTACAGCACAATACAGGCCCTTTGGCCCACAAAGTTGTGCCGAATATGTCCCTACCTTAGAAATTACTAGGCTTACCCATAGCCCTCTATTTTTCTAAGCAGGCACGGTAGTGTAGCAGTTAGCGTAACGTTTTACAGCACCAGTGACCTGGATTCAAATCCGGCCACTGTCTGTAAGGAGTTTGTAAGTTCTCCCCTTGTCTGCGTGGGTTTCCTCCGGGTGCAATGATTTCCTCCCACATTCCAAAGGCGTGCAGGTTAGCAAGTTGTGGGCATGCTATGTTGGCGCCGGAAGCATGGCGACACTTGCGGGCTGCCCCCAGAACACTACGCAAAAAGATGTATTTCACTGTGTGTTTCGATGTACACATGACTAATAAAGAAATCTATCCAAAAGTCTCTTAAAAGACATTATCGTATCTGCCTCCACCACCGTTTCTGGCAGCCCATTCCATGCACTCACCACTTTCTGAGTAAAAAACTTACCCCTGACATCTCCTCTGTACCTACTCCCCAGCACCTTAAACCTGTGTCTTCCTGTGGCAACCATTTCAGCCCTGGGAAAAAGCATCTGACTATCCACACGATCAAAGCCTCTCATCATCTTATACACCTCTAATATAGTTTAATATGAAGCTAGATCCTTAAACTTACAGGGAAGCTATGAAGGTATAAGTGGAGCACTGGCTGTGGTTGAAAGCAAAAACACATCGCAAGGTTTGGTGATGGACAGGAAATGGCTAGCTCTTAATGAAATAATGCTCAAGTTCCCCTAAGGCACAGAAAACCCAACAGAAAAAGTGATTCATTCATGGATGACAACAGATATTAAAAATAATATTGAACCTAAGGAAGAGGCTTATATAAGTTGCCAGAAATAGCAAGTAGACCCGAGAACTGGGAGCATTTTAGCTCAACAAAGGAGGACCGAGAAGTTGGTACAGAAAGATAGGATAGGGTACAAGAGCAGACTGATAAAATGGATTGTTGGAGCTTCTGCAGGGAGGTAGAGTGGGAAAGGCTGGCAAGTACAAGGGTAGGTTCCTCACAGAGTGAGAGAGGAGAATTTAAAGTGGGTATGAAGAAATGGCAGAACTAAATAAGTACTTGGCGCGTGTCTACAAGGAAGAAAACATTAAAACCTGCCAGATACACTGGAGGACTCAGGATCTGGTGAACATGAAGAAATGAAGGCACCATCAGTCATAAAGATAGCAGTAGAGAGAGAGGTTGACGAGCTTGAAGGCCAATAAATCCCAAAGATCAACATGCACAAAATGCTGGAGGAACTCAGCGGGTCAGGCAGCATCTGTGGAGGGAAATGAACAGTCGACGGTTCAGGTCGAGATCCTTCACCAGGAGGGCCACCTTAACCACTCTTCATCACTTCCGATGAAGGGTCTCGACCCGAAACATCGACTGTTTATTTCCTTCCACAGATGCTGCCTGACCTGCTGAGTTCCTCCAGCATCTTGTGTGTTGCTCCAGATTCCAGCATCTGCAGAATCTCTTGTGAAATCCCAAAGATTCAATGATCTGCATGCCGGGGTGTTGAAAGCAGTGGCTTTTGGTTGTTGATCTTCCAAACATGGAACATGGAACGGTACAGCACAGGAACAGGCTCTTCAGCCCACCATGTTGTGCTGAAATAATTAAACACTTAACTAAACTAATCCCCTCTGCCTACACAATGTCCACATCCCTCCATTCTCTGCACATCCTATCTAAGAGCCTTTTAAACACCTCTATCGTATCTGCCTCCACCACCACCCCTGGCAGCACATTCTAGGCACCCATCGCTCTCTGTGTAAAAAACTTACTCCGCATATCTCCTTTGAACTTACCCCCCCTCACCTTAAATGCATGTCCTCTAGCATTAGACATTTTGACCCTGGGAAAAAGATACCAGCTGTCTACTCTATCTATGTCTCTCATAAATCTTATAAACCTCTATCAGGCCTCCCCTCAGCCTCCACTACTCCAGAGAAACAAGCCAAGTTTGTCCAGCCTCTCCTTACAGCTCATGCCCTCTAATCCAGGCAGCATCCTGGTGAACCTCTTCTGCACCCTCTCCAAAGCCTTCACATCCTTCCTGTAATGGGGCAACCAGAATTGAATGCAATACTCCAGATGCGGACTGACCAGAGTTTTATAAAGCTGTAGCATAACTTCCTGACTCTTCAACTCAGTGCCTCAACTAATAAAGGTTAACATGTCATACGCGTTATTGTTTTCCCTCATACTACCTCAACGCACTGATGTGATGAAATGATCTGTATGGATGGCATGCAAAACAAAGTTTTTCACTGTACCTCGGCACGTGACAATAATAAACCAATTTACCAACTTAGAGGGCTGTGTCATGTTCAAAACATGGATCAATAGATTTCTGGGCATTAAAATGATTGAGGGATGTGGGGATAGTGCAGGAAAATGCATGAGGTAGAAGATAAGCCATGATCTTGCTGAATGCAGGCTCAATTCTATTCCTGCCCCTATATCGTGATGTTCTCACGTTGAGGGGTTTGGTCCATTCCGAGTTTGTGCAATGGACACGAAGGGAAAGAAATGCAAAAGCAATAAAAATGTTGACACTGGAAATTCGGAATAAAAACAGAAATGCAAGGAATGCTCAGCAGCTTCTGAGGAAAGAGAGACAGGTTTCAAGTTGGTAACCTTTCACGTGAATGGGTCCTATCCATTGCTGGACAAGATGTGCGAGATGTTGCATTTTGGTACGACAAATGAGGGCAGGACTTTCACAGTGAATGGTGGGGCCCTGGGGAGTGTTGTAGAACAGAGGGACCGACAACTACATGGTTCCCTGAAAGTGGCATCACAGGTAGACAGGGTGGTGAAGAAGGCGTTTGGCCCGCTGGCCTTCATCAGTCCAGGAGCTGGGATGTTACGTTGCAGTTATACAAGGCGTTGGTGAGTCCGCATTTAGAATATTGTGTTCAGTTTTGGTCACCCTGCTATAGGAAAGATGCCATTAAACTGGAAGGAGTGCAGAGGAGATTTACGAGGATGTTGCCGGGACTCGAGGGACTGAGTTATCGAGAGAGGTTCATCGAGCATAGGAGAATGAGAGGTGATCTTATAGGGGTGTATAAAATCATGAGGGGCATAGATAGGGTGAATGTGCACAGTCTTTTCCCCAGGGTTGGGTATCAGGAATTAGAGGGCATGGGTTTAGGGTGATAGTGGAAAGATTCAATAAGAACCTGAGGGCCAATGTATCCACCCAGAGGGTGGTCAGTATATGGAACGAGCTGCCAGAGGGTGGTTGAGGCAGGCATATTAACAACATTTAGAAGGCATTTGGACAGGTCCATGGACGGAAAAGGTTTCGAAGGAGATGGGCCAAACACAGGCAAAAGGGACCAGCTTAGATGGGAACCTTGATCGGCATGGACCAGTCGGGCCGAAGGGCCTGTTTCCATGCTGAATGACTCTACGACTGAGATTTGGTTCATTGGGATTCTGCAACAGAAGGATTCAATGGGAAAAGGTTTGGTCCATTGGGAATCTGAACTGGAATGGTTCACAGAATGAATCCTACCTCCTCTCTCTCTTGCAGCTTGATGTCAAGCGATTGGTCATCTCCGAGTTGCCTCTTGGGCCTGGTGTAAGCCGGCGGGGTGCCGAGGTTGCCCCACTCTAGCTCCTCGGGCTCAATCCCCTTGCCATCCCTCAGCCTCTCCCAAGCCGCTTGGTTCCTCTTTGCCTCCTCGCTGCTGGGTCGGCTGGGGCTGGCTCCAGCCGCCTCCTTGTCCTGCTCTCGGCCCCGCTCCTCCTCCTCCACCACCTTGCCCGGAGGAGGCTCGGCCCTGCTCCTGGCTGTCCGCTTATCCCTCAGCCCGTCTTTGAAGGCCGACACCACCACGCTGGCCTTCTGCACCTGCTCCACCGTCTGCTTCTTGGACATCAGAACCCCCATTGGTCCTCTGCTCGACACCAAGGCTTGGGAATTCGGCAAAGAGCTCTCCTCTAGTCTGACAGCATTCCAGGGACACCACCGGAGGTTCAGTTACAACATGATCCAGCCAACCGTGACTGAAAAAAATAAAACAACTAGTTTAGGTACCTCTTTCACAAGTTACGGTCAATGTTATGGAAGAGAATGCAAGATCACAACAAGAGGTGGAGACTCCAGAGACTGCGGATGCTGGAATCTGGAGCAACACACAAAGCAGTCAGGAACTCAGCGCTCAGGAATTCAGAGGACCTTAGCGGGTCAGGCAGGAAAATGTACAGTCAACGTTTCCGGTCGAGACCCTTCATCTGGACTAAGTTGTCGGGCTCTTGTTGAGGAATTGAGGGCAGCGTAGATCGTCCTTGTTCATACTAAATGGCGGGGCAGGCTTGAGGGGCCGAGTGGCCTTTTTCTGCTCCTATTCTCTGGCGTAGGGTTCGTCCTATCAATCATTGAAACATACCAATCACAGGCGCTGGGGCTCTCCAGTTTAATCTAGCAATGATAAAATCGTGATTGTAACCTCGACGCATTCCTGTAACCCTCTCACCCCCTTCTGAGCCAAGTGCCTGTCCACCTCACTCTTAAAAATGTTCGACGTTCCTGCTTTGAGGAAGAGAGTTTCAAAAACTCAGAGAAGAAAAAAAATGTTCTGCTTATCCCCGTTGTAAATGGGAGACACGAGATACTGCAAGTGTTGGAATCTGGAGCTGGATGATGCTGCAGGTCCTGAGGCAGGGTTTTGACCCGAGACACAGAACATAGAACACGACAGCACAGTACAGACCCTTCGGCCCACAATGTTGTGCTGACATTTTATCCTGCTCTACGATCTATCTAACCCTTCCCTCCCACATAGCCCTCCATTTCTCCATCATTCATATGTCTCTCTACGAGTCTCTTAAATGTCCCTAATGTATCTGCCCCCACAACCTCTGCCAGCAGTGTGTTCCACGCACCCACCATTCTCTGAGTAAAAATCTTACCCCTGACATCCCCTTTATACCTTCTTCCAATCACCTTAAAATTATGCCCCCTCGTGTTAGCCATTGTCGCCCTGGGAAAAAGTCTCCGACTGTCCACTTGATCTATGCCTCTTATGATCTTGTACACCTCTAGCAAGTCACCTCTCAACCTCCTTCTCTCCAAAGAGAAAATCCCTAGCTCACTCAACCTATCGACAATTCCTACCCGCCCCCCCCACCCCCAGATGCTGCTCAACCCACTGGGTTCCTGTTTGCCTGATTATCTTCTACCTCATTCTTTCCCTAAAGCCCAGAAAACTAAATTCCTTTTCAAAGGGTGGTGGAGTCATAGAATGATAGCATTACAACGTTTAAAGGACGTGGTACAATTACATTTAGAACCATGGAACCATAGAACACTACAGCACAGAAAACAGGCCATTCGGCCCTTCTAGTCTGTGCCGAAACTTTATTCCGCTAGTCCCGTTGACCTGCACCCAGTCCATAACCCTCCAGACCTCCCCGTCCATGTATCTATCCAATTTATTCTTAAAACAAGAGTGAGCCCACATTTACCATGTCAGATGGCAGCTCGTTCCACACTCCCACCACTCTGAGAGAAGTTCCCCCTGAACCTTTCCCCTTTCACCCTAAAGCCACGTCCTCTTGTACTTATCTCTCCTAATCTAGGTGGAAAGAGCCTGCTCGCATTAACTCTGTCTATGCCCCTCATAATTTTGTAAACCTCCCCTCATTCTTCTACGCTCCAAGGAATAAAGTCCTAACCTCTTCAATCTTTCCCTGTAACTCAACCCCTGAAGACCCAGAAACATTCTAGTAAATCTCCTCTGCACTCTTTCAATCTTACTGATATCCTTCCTATAGTTAGGCGACCAGAACTGCACACAATACTCCAAATTTGGCCTCACCAATGTATTATACAACCTCACCATAATATCCCAAATCACTTGGACAGGTACATGGAGAGGAAAGGTTTAGAGGGATATGGGCCAAACACAGGCAAATGGGACTAGCTCAGGAAAAAACCTTGGTTGGAATGGAAGAGTTGGGCTGAAGGGCCTGTTTCTCTGCTGTGTAACTCTCTGAGCATGCAAACAGGCCCTTCAGCCCACTGATTCCTCACCTGCCATCAATCCCCCATCTACACCGATCCTCCACTAATCCCATTTCATTTTTCCCATATTCCCATCAATACCCCCACCTACACCAGACCCTATTTTACAGCAGCCAATTCACCTCCGAATCTGAACACTTTTGAAATGTGGGAGGAAACTGAAGCACCCGGGGGAAACCCACATAGTCACCTCACAGTTGCCTCACAGGTGGATAGGGTAGTTAAGAAAGCTTATGGGATGCTAGCTTTCATAAGTCGTATGATCGAGTTTAGGAGCCGTGAGGTGATGTTGCAGCTCTACAAACCTCTGGTTAGACCACACTTTACTCTTTGGAGAGGAGGAGGATGAGGGGAGACATGATAGAGGTATACAAGATATTAAGAGAAATAGATAGAATGGACAGCCAGCGCCTCTTTCGCAGGGCACCAATGCTCAATACAAGAGGGCATGGTTTCAAAGTAATGGGTGGGAAGTTCAAGGGAGATATCAGAGGAAGGTTTTTTACGCAGAGAGTGGTTGGGGCATGGAATGCTTGGGGTGGTGGTGGAGGCAGGTACATTGGTCAAATTCAAGAGATTGCTAGATAAACATATGGAGGAATTTAAAATAGAGGGATATGGGGGAGGTAGAGGTTAGATAGTCTTAGGCGAGGTTAAAGGTCGGCACAACACTGTGGGCCGAAGGGCCTGTATTGTGCAGTACTGTTCTATGGTTCCATGGTCACGGGGAGAACATCGAATCTGTATTAAATCCATTTCTACTGGTCGTTGACCAGGAAGTCAATGGGACCATCCACATACACACAAGAGCAGGTCAGACACCGGTTGTCTTTTTACATTTAAAACAGGAGCATTACAAAAAGTTTGCTTCTCCCACGCACTCATGATTATGAATGTCGTTTGATGCACCAGAGGGCTCACACTGCACAAGGCTGCAGCATTGTTCCATTCATTATACAGTCAGCTTGAGGAAGGCTGACTCACCTCCTGCCACCCCAAGGCCTGCCCACCATCCACCAGGCACACGTCGGGAGGGTGATGGGAACAGTCTCCACTCACCTGGGTGAGTTCATCTCTCAAGAAGTCACCATCATCCAGGACAAAGCAGCCTACGTGATCGGCACCCCACCCACCACCTTAAACACTCCCTCCCCCCACCGTGGCTGCAGGACGTACTGTCTACAAAACGCAATGCAGTTACTCGCCTGGGCTACTCCAATATAGAACATAGAACAGTACAGCACAGAACAGGCCCTTCGGCCCACAATGTTGTGCTGACATAGCTAATCCCTCCTACCTACAGAATGCCCACATCCCTCCATTTTCCTCTCATTCATGTGCCCATCCAAGCCCCTCTTAGAAGCCCCCAATGAATTTGCCTCCACCACCTTATCAGGCAACGCATTCCAGGCATCCGCCACTCTCTCAGTAAAAAACGTACCCCTCACGTCTGTTCTGAACCTACCCCCTCTCACCTTAAATGCATGCCCTCTGGTATTGGATCTCTCAATAAAGGGAAAAAGATATTGCTTGTCTACCCTATCTACGCCCCTCATAATTTTATACACTTCCAACAGATCACCCCTCAGCCTTTGCCGTTCCAGAGAAAAGAGCCCAAGTTTGTCCAGCCTCTCCTGATAGCACATGCCCTCTAATCCAGGCAGCATCCTAGTAAACCTCCTCTGCACCCTCTCCAAAGTCTCGACATTCTTCTTGTAGTGAGGTGACCAGGATTGCACGCAATACTCTAAATGCGGCCTAACCAGAGTTCTATAGAGATGCATCATAACTTCTTGACTCCTGTACTCAATACCCTGATTAGTAAATGCAAGCATTCCATAAGCCTTCTTAACCACCCTGTCTACCTGTGTAGCCACTTTCAGTGAGCCATGGACTTGCACCCCAAGGTCTCTCTGCTCTTCAACACTGTTAAGGGTCTTGCCCTTTAGAGTGTACTGCCTCTTGACATTAGTCCCACCAAGGTGCAATGCCTCACATTTATCCAGGTTAAACTCCATCTGCCATTTCTCTGCCCATGTTCGCAACTGATCTATATCACGCTGTATCCGTCGCCAGTCTTCTACACTATTTACAGCTCCACCAATCTTGATATCGTCTGCAACTGTAATCGCACTTCTCAAATCTGCCACCTGTCCCACAGGGAAGGAAAAGGCAGCAGCTGTTGGGGAACACCACCACCTACAGGTTCCCCTCCCAGTCACACACCATCCTGACTTGAAATATGTTGCTGGTGCTCCATCGTCACTTGGTCCAAATGCCTCTCCAACAGCACTGTGGGAGCAACGTCACCAGAAGGTAATCTGTAATTGGTTTATTATTGTCACACGTACCGAGATACAGTGAAAAGCTTTTGTGTGCGTGCCATCCAGGCAGATCTTTCCGTACGCAAGTACATCGAGGTAGGAAAAAGGAAAACAGAATGCAGAGTGTGGTGTTACAGTTACAGAGAGAGTGCAGTGCAGGCAGACAATAATGTGCAAGGGCCACGATGAGGTAGATCAGGAGATCAAGAGTTCATCTTCAGTGTATTAGAAGTCAAAGTCAAGTTTATTGTCATATGCACAAGTACGTGCGTGCACAGGTGCAATGAAAAGCTTACTGCAGCAGCATCTCAGCACAGAGCATCATCTGTCCAAGAGTCCGATAACAGCGGGATAGAAACTGTCTTTAAGCCTGGTAGGGCAGCAGCAGTTCAAGTGGGCAGCTCATTCCCCACCTTCTCAAGGGCAACTAGGGATGGGCAATGAATTCTGGCCTTGCCAATTTCGTCCAGGTCCCGCAAATGAATTAAAAACAAAGTGTTCAGGCAGAGCAACCTAGGTAGCAGCAGGAAAGGAAAGGGACAGAATTGGATGTAAATGTGATGAAGGGCTTGTCGGCAGGGCTATGGGGAAGAGCCGGGGGGGGGGGGGGGGTTGGGGGTGGGGGTTGAAGATAACCCGGACTGCCCGGCGAGAGTGTGGCTGGCAGCGATCGACTCTGGGCCGTGCTGTACTACATCTGGCTGGAGTCATTTCTCTCCAGACCCGAGATCAGTCAGCACTAAGCTTTCACTGATAAAGTTAATTTCAAGTCAATGAAAATAATCAAACTGGTTTACTTTTGCCATTTAATGCTAATTATCAGGGAGACAGAGAACACAAGGTTAACTTGCTTGCTGCATTGCAGCAGAAACCACTTTTGCATTCGGCTGACCCTGAGGCTTTGAGGTCGTCAACTTACACATGCCAGCGCAGGAGGCCATTTGGCCCCTCGAGTCCATGCCAGCTCCCATCAGAGCAATCTCATCAGTCCCACTGCCCTCCCTGTATTCCTGCAACTAGAGGGACGTGGAGAATGTGAATTCACACACAGTTTTTTTTTACACCAGGGAAAGGGAACCAAACACTAGAGGGCACAGGTTTAAGGTGAGAGGGGAAAAGATTTAAAAGGGACCTGAGGGGCAACTTCTTCATGCAGAGGGTGGTGAGTATGTGGAATGAGCAGCCAGAGGAAACTGTAGAGGCGGGTACAAGTTTAAAAGACACTTGGACAGGTACATGGATAGGAAAGGTTTAGAGGGAAATGGACCAAACGCAGGCAAATGGCACTGGCTTGGGTGGGCACCTCAGTCAGCATGGAGAAGTTCGGCTGAAGGGCCTGTTACTGGGCTATAGACAAGGAGAATAACAAGAGCTTGCCTCTCCCAGCCGGAGAGCTGAAAACTCCAGGGATAAGGGATCAGCCACTAAGGAGACACAAGAGACAGCAGATGCTGCAATCCAGAGCAACAAACCATCTGCAGGGTCTCGACCCGAAACGTCGACACTTCCTTTCCCCCCACAGATGCTGCTCAACCCGCTGAGTTCCTCCAGCAGATTGTTTGTTGCTCAAGAAAATAGCAGGAGTAGGCCACTCAGCCCCTCAAGTCTACCCCACCATGCAATATGATCACGGTTGATCTTCCCCAGGTCCCTCCTGTGCCAGTTCTCCATCACCCTCAATTCCCCAATCTATCGAAAACCTAGGTGCTCCAACGGTCTCATCTCCACAACTCCCGGGGGTAGAAAACTCCAGAGATTCACTACCCTCTGTGAGATGAAATTCCTACACACTTCAGTTTTAAATAACCAACCCCTAATCTTGTAACTATACATTCCCTCAATTCAGGTCTCTCTTTTTTTTGATTTGAATTGAATTGGTTTATTATTGTCACATGTACTGAGGTACAGTGAAAAATTTTTGTTTGCGTGCCATCCAGATAGATCACTCCATACATAAGTACATCGAGGTAGTACAAAAGGACAATAGAATGCAGAATGTGACGTTACAGTTACAGGGAAAATGCAGTGCAGGGAAACAACGAGGTAGATTGGAGATTCATCTTTTAGTGTATGAAAGGTCTGTTCAACGGTCTGATAACAGCAGGATAGAAGCTGTCCTTGAGTCTGGTGGTACTGCTAGAGAAAACATCTCAACATCTACCTTGTCAAGTCCCCTCAGGATATTATACAGAGAGTAGTGGACTCTGCCCAATACATCTGATGCTGTGTGCCTGTGATGCTGCTGCAAGTAAGTTTTTCATTGCACCTGTGCACACATGGACTTGTGTATATGACAATAAACTTGACTTCGACTTTGATATAGATAGATTGAGTGAGTGGGCAAAAGCTTGGCAAATACATGTAATGTGGGGAAATACGAGGTCGTGCACTGTGGTAGGAGGAATCAAAGGGTGGATTATTATCTAAATGGACAGACACTACAAATGAGTGGTTCAGAGGGATCTCGGTGTTCTTGTGTATGAATCACAAAAAGCTAGCAGGCAGGTACAGAGAATAGTTAGGAAGGTAAATGGCATGTTGGTCGTTATTGTGAAAGGGTTGGGATTTAGAAATAGAGAAGTATTGTTGCAATTGTACTGGTGAGACCACATCTGGAGTACTGTACATCATTTTGGTCCTCTTATTTAGGAAAGGATATGCTAGCATTGGAGGTGGTCCAAATGCAATTCACCAGGCTAATTTTTGGGATGAGAGGGTTGTCCCATCACAAGGAGAGGAAGAAGTTGGATCTATGTTCTTTGCAGTGTAGAAGAATGAGAGGTGATCTGACTGAAACATATCAATGTCAAAGTCAAGTTTATTGTCATCTGCACAAGTCCATGTGTGCACAGGTGCAATGAAAAACTTACTTGCAGCAGCATCACAGGCACATAGCATCAGACTCACAGCATCCACAAGAAAAACATGAATTAACATAAATTATACAGAATTTTTACAAGAAAAAGCATAATTAGAACAAAGGAAAAACAAAGTATATTTTAGTGCAAAGTGATCAAAGTGGTCATAGTGTTGCTGTACTGAGGCAGTGATTAGGGTTGTGCTGGTTGGTTCGAGAACCGAATGGTTGAAGGGAAATAGCTGTTCCTGAACCTGGTGGTGTGGGACTTCAGGCTTCTGTACCTCCTGCCCGATGGGAGCTGCGAGAAGATGGCATGGCCCGGATGGTGGGGATCTTTGATGATGGACGTTGCCTTCTTGAGGCAGCGCCTCCTGTAAATACTCCTGATGGTGGGGAGGGATGTGCCCGTGATGTATTGGGCTGAGTCCACTACTCTCTGCAGCTTCTTACGTTCCTGGGCATTCAAATTGCCGTACCAGACCGTGATGCCATTGAAGATTCCAAATACTCTCAATGAAACATGTCCTCTCACCCAGTTTTGTGTCTTTGGCAAACCTGGAGACATTACCCACTGCCCCATCCTGTAGATCATTAACTGGGGGCCAAGAAGTGACCCTTGGGAAACTCCACTAGTTTCAACCTCCCAACCTGAAAATGACCCACTTGTTCTGTCTTCTGCGTGAGGACATCTACAAGAAGTGACGTCTCAGGAAGGCGACATCCATCATCAGGGACCCCCACCATCCGGGCCGTGCCCTCTTCTCGATGCTGCCATCAGGCAGGAGGTACAGGAGCCTGAAGTCTCACACCTCAAGGTCCAACAACAGCTTCTTCCCCACTGCCATCGGGTTCTTGAACCCACCTGAAAAACCCGAACACTACCTTGGACTACTTATCTCTCTCAATCTTCCACTAGTGTTGTTTTGTTTACTTGTTGGCTATTTTGTAAGTTATGTATAGTTTATGTTAATTTATGTTAACTTAAGTTTGTACTGTCCTGTGCTGCTGCTGCAAAATGCTGATTTTCATGGCATTTATACCCTGTATATGTATACGCATGACAATAAATTGGAACTTGAGGAGAAATTTCTTCACTCAAAGTTTGGAATCTTCTACCCCTCAGCTGCCAAATATACTCAAACCTGAAAATCAAAATGCTGCAGATGCTGGAACTCTGAAACAAAAACAGAACATGCTGGTAACACTCAGCCAGTCAGGCAGCGTCTGTGGGGAGAGAGAAAAGCAGAGTTAAACGTTTCAGGGTAAAGTTCCTTCATTGTATTCAAGGCTGAGACCGGCATACTCTGGGGATACTTGGGAAGTTGGAGGTTATGGGGGAATCGGATGGATAATTGGATCTGGGGAAGAGGTCGGGACAGGACGTCACTGAATGGTGGGGCAGGTAGAGTGGTATCCGACAGCCCCTGCTGTGGTGTATGGGGGGGGGGAACAGTGAAGCAAGCTGGAGTTCCATCATCTGCCAACATCTTCACACACAGTTCATCCTATCTCAACCTCATCCCTGCACTTAAAGACAAAAACACACAAAGCAGTTCCGGAATGTGCCACAGATTCCTCTTGTAGCCAGGGACCGACTTAACCTGCATTTTATCACACTTCCACCCCACCTCCATCTCTCTGTCTCACTCCGGGACACAGGAGACGGCAGACACTGGAACCTGGAGCAACAAACAATCTGCTGGAGAGACTCAGCGGGTCGGGCAGCATCTGTGGGGTGGAGACAGACGGTCGACATTTCAGGTCGAGACCCTTCACCTGATCTGGTTTAACCGTCATACAGTCCAGGTAAAAGGTCTCGACCCAAAACGTCCACTGTCCATCTCCCCCCACGGATGCTGCCTGACCTGCTGAGTCTCTCCAGCAGTCTGTTTGCTTCGTCCCCTCTTTCTCCCCCCTCAAGTTCTCACTCCCTCCCTCCTTTCACCCTCTCTCTCTCTACCTTCCCCCTCTCACCTCACTCCCATTCCCCCCCTCCCTTTCTCTCCCCTTCTCACCCCCCTCCTCCCATCCATCCCCACCCAGGGGCAGAATTAAACCTCTCCCTCAACCCCAGTCCCCTGACCCGCATCACTGGGATTAACCCTGAAATACCCAAACCCTTGACCAGCTCCAGGACACCCTGCAAAACCTTCCCCCGGAGAAAGTCTGCAGGCAATCTGCAAGCGGTGATCACGGTTGCTTCAGTCAATGCTAACCAATTCATTGAGGGTCTCCGCTCGCCACTTTCTAACTCTCCAGTGCAGCCAACCATGTTCAAATCGCGGTGGAAGACCCAGATCTCCCTCTCCATCACCTTCAAAGTTGGAAGTAACCTTGTCAATTAGCCCCCCAAGAGGGAGACCCTCTTGCTCCCCTCGACCATCCCAGAGGTCCGGGATTTCTTGGGATACACTGATCATGGTTAAAATTAAATTAAACCTCCTCGACTTACTGTTATCTCCTTGTAGCTTGGCAGGATCATTCACCGGTCTCTCTCTCTCTCTCTCTTCTTCCTCCGATTATGATAAGGCTCCTGCTCTAATATGACTCACTGCCGGTGGAGAGAGACCACAAGCTGAGCCCAGATTCAGTTCCACGCCTAACTCCGTCCCTCGCCGCTATCAATTGACTTCAGATGAAGGGAGATGCTCTCAACTGACACCTCTCTCTCCAATTGCAAATTGGGGGTATGCTTCTCTCTCCCTCTCTCGCTCTCTGCACCAAGTGCCTGAGAGCTTGTCCCCTCCCTCTCCAGCGTACCACAGAGTAACTCATTGGCTGCATCTCAACCCCCGCCAATCCTACACTGAATACAGGTCCGTGACGCCACCCAGGGAAGATCCCATTCTCACACTGGCGGGTCAAGTCCATTCAGTGGAGACTGACTGGGCTGCGGCTCTTCTGCACAGTCTGCAGGGGGCGATGCTGAGCTGGACCAATTTTGCCTATCATTGGGTGTGCCTGCAATGGATGAGAACTAATCCCATTCACTTCCTTTCTCTACAGCCAAGTTCCCATCCAACTGCATTCCCAAATTCCCATTCAGGTTGAGCATTCCAGAGACGCAGGGGACTGCAGAGGTGCTGGGATCTGGAGCAAAGAACAAACTGCTGGAGGAACTCAGCAGGTCGAGCAGCATCTCTGGAGGCAAAGGGATGTTTGACATTTTGGGTTAAGATATGGAGCTGCATAAAATCATGAGGGGGAGAGACTGAACAGGAACTTTGTTACACAAAAGGGTGGTATCTGTATGGGGTGAGTTGCCAGAGAAAGTGGTTGGTATTGGCATTGGTGTTAGTTTATTATTGTCACTTGTACCGAGGTACAGTGAAAAACTTGTCTTGCATACTGATCGTACAGGTCAATTCGTTACACAGTGCAGTTACATTGAGTTAGTACAGAGTGCATTGAGGTAGTACAGGTAAAAACAGTAACAGTACAGAGTAAAGTGTCACAGCTACAGAGAAAGTGCAGTGCAACAAGGTAAATCGTGAGGTCAGTCCAGCTCATCCTATAAGGGAACCGTTCAATAGTCTTATCACAGTGGGGTAGAAGCTGTCCTTAAGTCTGGTGGTACATGCCCTCAGGCTCCTGTATCTTCTACCTGATGGAAGAGGAGAGAAGAGAGGATGTCCTGGGTGGGTGGGGTCTTTGATTATGCTGCCTGCTTCACCAAGACAGCGAGAGGTAAAGACAGAGTCCAAGGAGGGGAGGCTGGTGGAGGCAGGTATATAACAACATTTAAAAGACACTTGGAAAGGTACATAGTTTAGAAGGTCATGGGCCAAACGCAGGCAAATGGGATGAGCTTGAATGGGGCATCTTGGTCAGTATGGACGATTTGGGCTGAAGGGCCTCTTTCCATGCTGTATAGCTCTATGATTCTGTGACCCTGCATCAGGACTGAGAGTGTAGAGGGAGGATAGTCGGTATCAAAGTCTCACAATCTTCTGGATGGAAAAAGAATTCTCCTCATTTCACTGCTCAACCTTTTGCAGCCAGTGTTCTTTGTTCAGTCCATCACAAGCCTTCACCTTTGTGAACCCCTCCATTAAATCTCCCTCACATCACCCTGGCTGTAAGGGGATCCACCCTGTATCTGCACGCTCTCCACATCCCCCACTTCTCTGGACGTTGGTCAGTCTCTGGGATTCTCCACCCCAGGTGGAGGTGTGGAGACTGGATCACTGGAAATACTTCAAGTGGGGTTGGATACATTTTTGAATGATCGGGGGATTGGTGGCGATGGGGAACTGGCAGAGGGGAGGAGCTGGTAGGGGAGGAGAGGGGTAGATCAGCCAATGGTCATATTGAATTGCAGGGCAGTCTCAAGGGACCAAGTGGCCTACTGCTGCTCCTATTTACTTGTGTTCCTGTGTGTTCACTCACCACTGGCCACGGCTCCTCCTGTTCCCCCTCACAGAACACAGAACAGTACAGCACAGGAACAGGCCCTTCGGCCCACCATGTCTGTGCTGACCATGATGCCAAATTAAACTAATCCCATCTGCCTGCACATGGTCCGTATCCCTCCACTCCCTGCCTGTTCATTGTCTGGCTAAATGCCTCTCAAACACCTCTATCGTATCTGCTTCCACCACCACCCCTGGCAGCCTGTTCCATGCACGCACCGCTCTCTGTGTAAAAAATTCCCTCGTAAATCTCCTTTAAACTTACCCCCTCTAACCTTAAAAGCATGTCCTCTGCTGTTTGACATTTACACCCTGGGGAAAAAAACTCTGTCCACTCTGTCTATGCCTCCATAATTTTATACGCTTCCCCTCTGCCTCTGCCGCTCCAGAGAAAACAACCCAAGTTTATCCAACCTCTTCTTATAGTTAATACTCTCTAATCCAGGCAGCATCCTGGTGAACCTCTTCTGCACCCTCTCCAAAGCCTCCACATCCTTCCTGTAATGTGGGCGACCAGAACTGCACACTATACTCCAAGTGTGGCCTAACCAAGGTTTTATAAGGTTAGCAAACAAACATAACTAAGGTGTATCCAAATGTGGAGTGGCAACCACTTCAGCTGCAGTAGGCATGGTGTGGGACATGGACCTTTCAGCCACACAGATCACAACTTCAGAGACCCAGGTTCAATCCTGACCTCCGGTGCTGTCTGTGTGGAGTCTGCACGTTCTCCCTGTGACTGCATGAGCTCACCCCGGGCACTCCGGTTTCCTCCCACATCCCAGTGATGTGCGAGTCAGTGGGTTTGTCATTGTAGTGCAGCAAAGAATCAGGCCCTTTGGCCCAACTCATTCATGCCCATCTAAGCCAGTCCCATTTTCCAACGTTTGGCCCATATTCCTCTAAATCTTTCCTATCCATGTACCTGGCCAAGTGTCCTTTATATGTTTTTATTGTCCCTGCCTCAACCACTTCCTCTGGCAGCTCGTTCCACATACACACCACCCTCTGTGTGAAGAAGTTGCCCCTCAGGTCCCTTTTAAACCTTTCCCCTCTCACCTTAAACCTGTGCCCTCTAATTCTTGATTCCCCAACCCTGGGAAAAAGACCGTGCGCATTCACCCTATCTATGCCCCTCATGATTTTGTACACCTCTATAAGATCGCCCCTCATTCTCCAATGCTCTGAGGAATACTTGCCTCTGTAAATTACCCTGAGTGTGTGGGTGAGTGGTGGGGGGATTGGGAAGGAGGGGAAGCTAATGTGAAGGACACGTGAGAGAATGGGATTTATGGGATTGCTTTGTGAGCCAGCATAGGCTTGAGAGTGGCCTCTTTCCATGCCATTTGGAGCTATGAAACAATAAATTATAGCTCAGCCATAATGTTACTGAAAGGCTTCCTGTTCTGGTTCAGGCAGTCATGAAACTACTCTGAATATACAAATCCATTTCTGCTTTAAGAAGGCCACTATCATCCCTGTACTTAAGAAAAACAAGGTAACGTGCCTCAATGACTACCGACCAGTGGTTCTGACATCCACCATCATGAAGTGCTTTGAGAGGTTGGTCATGGCACGCATCTACTCCTGCCTCCCAGACAACCTCGACCCACTGCAATTCGCCTACTGCCAAAACGGGTCTACAGTGGACGCCACCTCCCTGGCCCTGCACTCAGCTCTGGAGCATCTAGACAATAAAAACACCAACATTAGACTATTGTTTATTGACTACAGCTCTGCCTTCAATACTATAATTCCAAGCAAACTCATCACCAAACTCAGAGACCTGGGACTCAACCCCTCCCTCTGTAACTGGATCCTTGACTTCCTGACCAATAGACCGCAATTGGTGAGGATAGGCAGCAATACCTCCAGCACGATTATTCTCAACACTGGTGCCCCACAAGGCTGTGTCCTCAGCCTTCTACTCCCTATACACTCATGATTGTGTGGCCAGATTCTGCTCTAACTCGATCTACAAGTTTGCAGATGATACCACCGTAGTGGACCATTCCTCAAATAACAATGAGTCGGAGTACAGGAAGGAGATAGAGAGCTTAGTGACACGGTGTCATGACAACAACCTTTCCCTCAATGTCAACAAAACAAAAGAGCTGGTTATTGACTTCAGGAAAGAGGGCGGTGTACATGCACCTGTCTACATCAATGGTGCTGAGGTCGAGAGGGTTGAGAGCTTCAAGTTCCTAGGAGTTAACATCACCAATAGCCAGTCCTGGTCCATCCATGTAGATGCCACGGCCAAGAAAGCTCACCAGCGCCTCTACTTCCTCAGGAGGCTAAAGAACTTTGGCCTGTCCCCTCTGACACTCACCAACTTTTATCGATGCACCATAGAAAGCATCCTATCTGGATGCATCATGGCTTGGTATGGCAACTGCTTTGCCTGTGACCTCAAGAAACTGCAGAGAGTTCTGGACACAGCTCAGCACATCACGGAAACCAGCCTCCCCTCCATTGACTTGGACTACACTTCTCGCTGCCTCGGTAAAGCAGCCAACATAGTCAAAGACCCCACGCAATCATGGGCATTCTCTCTTCTCCCCCCTCCCATTGGACAGAAGATACAAAAGCTTGAAAGCACGTACCACCAGGCTCAAGGACAGCTTCTATCCCGCTGTTATAAGACTGTTGAATGGTTCCCCAGTATGATAAAGTGGACTGTTAACCTCAAAATCTACCTCATTATGGCCTTGCACCTTATTGTCTCCCTGCACTGCATTTACTCTGTAGCTGTGACACTTTACTCTACATTCTGTATTGTTTTCCCTTGTACTACCTCAATGCACTGTGTAATGAACTGATCTGTATGAACTGTATGCAAGACAAGTTTTTCACTGTTCCTCGGCACAGGTGACAATAATAAACCAATTCCAATTCCAAAATTCCATTGGGTTTATGATTGGTTTTTGCCCTGATCAGTATGTCATCCTGAACCATGCACGAGGCCCCTAAATTGAAAGGGGTTTAATGGGGGTGGGCAGGGAGAGAGGTGGTTCCATGTGGGGGGAGACTAAGTCCACACGGACCATTAATGGAAGGCACTAAAGTGGAACTTGTTCCACCTGGGAGTGGTCGAGGATATAAGCAATGCTGGATAAGCACAGGTGGCGTCAGGAACAGAAGGATGGGAAAAGGCACAATAAACACTGACGGTTTTGTTTAACTCTGTGTGGAACATGAAGCAAAATGTCTTCGAGTCCTTCAGTACGGAAACAGGCCCTTCAGACCAACTGCTCCATGCCGACCAAGATTCCCATCTAAGCCAGTCCCAGTTGCCCGCATTTGGCCCATATCCCTCTAAACCTTTCCTGCCCATGTGTAGCGGTTAGCGTAACGCTATTACAACGCTAGAGACCCAGGTTCAATTCCAGCTACTGTCAGTAAGGAGATTGTACGTTCTCCCCGTGTCTGCGTGGGTTTCCTCTGGGTGCTCCGGTTTCCTCCCACATTCCAAAGATGTACGGGTTAGGAAGTTGTGGGCATGCTATGTTGGCGCCGGAAGTGTGGCGACACTTGCGGGCTGTCCCCAGAACACTCTATGCAAAAGATGCATTTCACTGTGTGTTTCAATGTACATGTGACTGATAAAGAAATCTCATCTTATCTTTTAAAAGTTGTTATTGTACCTGCCTCAACCATTTCCTCCTGCAGTTCGTTCCACGTACATACCACCCTCAGTGTAAAAGCATTGTCCCTCAAGTTCCTATTAAATCTCTCCCCTCTCACCCTAAACCCATGCCCTCTAGTTCTTAATTCACCAACCCTGGGAAAAAGACTGAGTGCACTCACCCTGTCTATGCCCCTCATGATTTTATACACCTCTGTAAGATTTCCTATGCTCTAAGGAATAAAGTCCGAGCCTGCCCAACCTCTCCTCATAACTCAGTCACTCAAGTCCTGGCAACCTCCTGTAGATCTTTTCTTCTCTCTTTCCAGTTTAATAACATCGTTCCTGGAGCAAGGTGACCAAAACCTAAGACAATATTCCAAGTGCAGCCTCACCTAACACTAACCAACCCACAATTCTATGGAAGGAAGCTGGAGCACCCGGGGGAAACCCACGCGGTCACAGGGAGAACGTGCAAACTCCACACAGTGACAATGGCTGGTATTGAACCAGGGTATTTGAGGCTACGAAGCAGTAGCTCTATTAGCTGTGCCACCACACCGCACTGGAGTGGTTCGCACTGACGTCCAGGGTGGGAATTGAACTTCTGCCCCTCTGGTGCAGAGATGGGTTTGGTAACTCGCCGGGACGGGTGATAGGTCGCACAGCCCAGTCTCCTGCTCTGGTTGGCTCCCTGCACTGCAAATCCCAGCTGCAACACTGCACTTGGCACAACAGAATGTTTTATTGATTAATATTCCTGAAAGAGACACAACCTTTACTGATAAAACATTTGGCAAGATACAAAATGTGCATGCTGGCACTCTGAGGCAGAAATTCAATTTATGTTATACATACATCATGGTGTCACAGAGACAAAATTATATAAATGTTTAACTCAGAGTCATACAGCACGGAAACAGGCCCTTCGGCCCAGCTGGTCCATGCCGACCAAGGTGCCTTCTTGAGCTAGTCCCATGCATTTGGCCCATATCCCTCTCAGCCTTTCCTATCCATGGACCTGTCCAAAATGGCTTTTAAATATTGTAATTGTATCCACCCTCTACCACTTCCTCTGGCATCTCATTCCACCCTGTGAGAAAAACTTGCCCCTGAGATCCCCTTATTGTTTGCCTGCACTGCACTTTCTCTGTAACTGGAACACTTTATTCTGCATTCTGTTATTGTTTTCCCTTGTACTACCTCAATGAAATGATCTGCACGATCGTAATGCAAGACAGGTTTTTCTCTGTACCTCGGTACATGTGACAATAATAAACCAATTTACCAATTTAACTCTTTCCCCTCTCAGCTTAAACCTGTGCCCTCTAGTTTTAGACTCCCCAAACCTGGGGAACAGACTGTGAGCATCCACCTTATCTATGCCCCTCATGATATAAACTTCTATAAGGTCACCCCTCAGCCTTCTACACTCCAAGGAAAACAGTCTCTCCTCATAACTCAAGACCTCCAGTCCCGGCAACATCCTCATGAATCTTTCCTGAACCCTCTCCAGCTTCATCTCTCTTCTACCCCGAGCGACAGGGCAAGGGTAGCAAGCCCAGCCCAGTGTGGGTGACATTGAATCTTCATTCTTGCTTTGTCTCGCAGACCCCATGCTGTTCTCCAGGATCGGTTCGTTGATGTCATTCTCCTTCAGTAATAAAAAGAAGGAACTCTGGAGATATTCAGCAGCTCAGAGAGAGAGAAAAAGAGTTTGTGTTTCTGGTTGAAGGTAAACATTAAGCCTGTTTCTCTCTCCATGGATGCTGCCTGACCTGCTGAGTGTTTCCAGCACTTTCAGCTTTTACCTTCCATCAGACTCCTTCACAATACTGACCTGTTAAACATTTATTGTCAGAAGCATCACACTCACGACATGGACTGTCAGAATCAGAATCAGAATCGGATTTATTATCACTGACTTATCTGACGTGAAATTTGTTGTTTTGTGGCAGCAGTACAGTGCAAAGACATAAAAAACTACAACAAATTACAAAGCAAATAAATAATGCAAACAAAAGGAATAAAAGGTAGTGTTCATGGGTTCATGGACCATTCAGGAATCTGATAGTGGAGGGGAAGAAACTGTTCCTGAATCATTGAGTGTGGGTCTTCAGGCTCCTGTACCTCCTCCCCGATGGTAGTAACGAGAAGAGGGCGTGTCCCGGGTGGTGAGGGTCCTTAATGATGGATGCCGCCTTCTTGAGGCACCGCCTCTTGAAGATGTCCTCAATGGTGGGGAGGGTTGTGCCTGTGATGGAGCTGGCTGAGTCTACAACCCTCCGCAGCCTCTTTTGATCCTGCACATTGGATCCTCCATACCAGGCGGTGATGCAACCAGTCAGGATGCTCTCCACCGTACATCTGTAGAAATTTGCAAGAATCTTTGATGACGTACCAAATCTCCTCAAACTCCTAACGAAGTAGCGGCTTCAGTGGAAACTTGGATTGTTCTCTCTCAAAAGCCCTCAACCAATTGAAATTCAAGCATAAAATTGATAATTTTTATTAAAGTTATAGAGTCATACAGCATGGAAACAGGCCTTTCGGCCCATCGAGTCCGCACCAACCATCAACCACGCATTTACACGAATCCTGCAGTAATCCCACTTTTTCTTCCTGTCAACTCCTCCCAGATTCTACCCCTCACCCACACACTGGGGGCAATTTACAGCAGCCAATTAACCCACCGATCCACACGTCGTTGGGATGTGGAGGAAACCGGAGCACCCGGGGAAACCCACGCGGTCACAGGGAGAAGGTGCAAGCTCCACACAGACAGCATCAGAGACTACAGGGTCTCTGGCGCTGGGGAGACAGTGGCTCTACCCACTGTGCCACTGTGCTGACCCTGTTAGTTAAGGGTTGCAAGAGAGAAAGTGAATGCAGGCATTTGGGGTTGAGGTTGAGGTCACTTGTGATCAATTTACTTATGGGGAGAGATTGGACAGGCTGGGCTTCTTTTCCCTGGAGCATGAGGATGAGGGTTGACCTGATCGAAGTGCATAAGGTTGCCAGAGGCACGGACAGGGCAGGTAGTCAGGATCTTTTTCCTGTCAGAGGGCTGTCAAAAACAAGAGGGCACAGGTTTAAGGTGAGAGGAAGGAGTTTCAAAGGGGATCTGAGGGGTAAGTTTTTTACATGGAGTGGGGTTGATATCTGGGACGTGCTGCTGGAGGAGTGGTGGGATCAGACACAGTCACTATGTGTAAGAAGCATTTCGACTGACACTTAAAGAGGCGAGGCATAGAAGGATACAGACCTAATGTGGGCAAATGAATAGCCTGTCCTGGTCCAACCACGTAGATGCCACGGCCAAGAAAGCTCACCAGCACCTCTACTTCCTCAGGAGGCTAAAGAAATTTGGCATGTCCCCATTGACACTCACCAACAGATGCACCATAGAAAGCATCCTATCTGGATGCATCACAGCTTGGTACGGCAACTGCTCCGCCCGGGACTGCAAGAAGCTGCAGAGAGTTGTGGACACAGCTCAGCACATCACAGAAACAAGCCTCCCCTCCATGGACTCTGTCTACACTTCTCGCTGCCTTGGTGAAGCAGCCGACATACTCAAAGACCCCACTCACCCGGGTCATTCTCTCTTCTCCCCCCTCCCATCAGGCAGAAGATACAGGAGCCTGAGGGCACGTACCACCAGGCTCAAGGACAGCTTCTATCCCACTGTGATAAGACTATTGAACGGTTCACTTATACGATGAGATGGACTCTTGACCTCACAATCTACCTTGTTGTGACCTTGCACCTTATTGTCTACCTGCACTGCACTTCCTCTGTAGCTGTGACACTTTACTCTGTATTCTGTTATTGTTTTTACCCTGTACTACCCCAATGCACTGTGTAATGAATTGACCTGTACGAACGGTACACAAGACAAGTTTTTCACTGCACCTCAGTACAAGCGACAATAATAAACCAACACCAAATGGGATGAGTGTAGATGGGCAAAAAGGTTAACATTGACATGGTGGGCTGAAGGGCCTGTCTCTGTGCTGTACCACTCTCTGTGACTCAATGACAATGGTAGGGCACAGGTTGGTTATTGTGAGCCAGTGTGGCTGGTGCACCACAGGGTGGTACCTGATTGGGGTGTGGTACAAGTTGGTCAGCTGAAGCTGGACGGACCTTCAGGTAGGGGCAGAGGAGACCATTCTGAGGGAAGAGGTCAGGATTTTGTAATGGAGAAGGAAGGACCACCTGAAGATCCTTGCAAGATCACCTGAAAGGAATTACTTAGAAGGGTAGTAGTTGCATCTCAATCAGATGACGTGACCGAGTAATTCAGATGTACTGTGGAAAGTGTCCTAACTGGTTGCATCACGGTCTAGGACGGCAATTCGAATGCACAGGAATGTAAGAAGCTGCAGAGAGTAGTGGACTCAGCCCAATACATCACGGGCACATCCCTCCCCACCATCGGGAGTATCTACAGGAGGCGCTGCCTCAAGAAGGCAACATCCATCATCAAAGATCCCCACCATCTGGGCTGTACCATCTTCTCACAGCTCCCATCAGGCAGGAAGTACAGAAGCCTGAAGTCCCACACCACCAGGTTCAGGAACAGCTACTTCCCTTCAACCATTCGGTTCTTGAACCAACTACCAAAACCCTAATCACTGCCTCAATATAGCAACACTATGACCACTTTGATCACTTTGCACTAAAATGGACTTGTATTTTTTAGTTCTAATTATCTTGTAAAAATTATGTATAATTTATGTTTAATTTATGCTTTCCTTGTGAAAGTTGTGTATCTGATGCTCTGTGCCTGTGATGCTGCTGCAAGTAAGTTTTTCATTGCACCTGTGCACACACGTACTTGTGTATATGACAACAAACTCGACTTTGACTTTGACTTTGACCATCATTTGCAGAGAATGGGTGTACAATCCATGGTGGGGCAAAGGACAATTTATGTGTGGTGGATATGGGGGGGGTGGGGGCAAATCTTGGACAGGAAACCAGGAGATCTCACTGCCTCTCGCCTTCAAGAGGTAACACGGAATCATTAACACCTAATGCATTGCCGATAAAAACGTCGTTTTGCATCAGTCTGTGCATCAGACAGTGCAGCACTCTCCCTGTTCTGAATTACAAGCAAGGTTACTCATCGAATTGGCTCAGGACCCAGTATGAAAGGCCAGTGACAGTCAAAGGAGATGAACTGCCTTGCTCAATACTCTCTGCCTGACTAAATGAACAACTCTGGTGTCAAATGCCTGTAACTCACTGGCCCGTTCCCACATAATGTAATTAGCTGCTGAAGTTCCTCTTCCATTGCCAACACCATAAAGTACAGGCCAAACACTGCCTTGAAGTGAAGACATCTGCCAC
The DNA here is from genome assembly GCF_009764475.1 of Pristis pectinata. Taxonomy (NCBI): domain Eukaryota; kingdom Metazoa; phylum Chordata; class Chondrichthyes; order Rhinopristiformes; family Pristidae; genus Pristis; species Pristis pectinata. The sequence continues at coordinate 3,883,187 of NC_067411.1, read as the reverse complement.
AAAGGAGCAGAGTCCTGGCACCTCATCAGAATACAGAGACTCCCTGTCAGTGGCATGTTCAGCAGTGTACATTGATTATCGATGCACCATAGAAAGCGTTCTATCCAGATGCATTGCAGCTTAGTACGGCAACTGCTCTGCCCATGACCACAAGAAACTACAGAGAGTTGTGTACACAGCTCAGCAAATCACGGAAACCAGCCACCCCTCTGTGGACTCTGTCTACACTTCTCACTACCTCGGTAAAGAAATCAACATAATCAAAGACCCCACCCACTCTGGACATTCTCTCCCCTCTCCTGTCGAGCAGAAGATACAAAAGCCTGAAAGCACGTACCATCAGGCTCAAGGACAGCGTCTATCCTGCTGTTATAAGACCATTGAATGGTCCCCTAGTACGATAAGGTGGACTCTTGTCCTCACAATCTCCCTCGTCTACCTTATTGTCTGCCTGCACTGCCCTTTCTCTGTAACTGTAACACTTTATTCTGCATTCTGTTATTGTTTTCCCTTGTACTACCTCAATGTTCTAATGTGATGAAATGATCTGTATGGATGGCATGCAAAACAAAGTTTTTCACTGTACCTCGGTACATGTGACTATAATAAATCAATTTACCAATTTAATTGTTCTATTATTGTCACATGTACCAAGAGACAGCAAAAAACTTTTGTGTGTGTGCCATCCATACGGATCATTCCGTACATAAGTACATCAAGATAGTATAAAAGGGAAAAGAATAGAATTCAGAATAAGGTGTTACAGTTACAGAGAAAATATTGTGGGTTCAGACATTAAGATGCAAGGGCCATGATGAGGTAGATTGTGAGGTCAAGAGTCCATCTTTAGCATTTGAGAGATCCATTCAAGTGTCTTGTAACAGTGGGATAGAAGCTGTACTTGAGATAACGGTTTAACCAAACCTACCAACAATAAACTCTACCATGACCCATCACTACGGGTTAGAACATAACACAGAACGTGCAACAGTACAGCAGAGGAACAGGCCCTTCGGCCCACAGTGTCTGTGCCGACCATGATGACCATCGAAACTAATGCCACCTTCATGCACATGGTCCGTATCCCTCCATTCCCTGCCTGTTCATGTGTCTGTCTAAATACCTCTTAAACGCTGTTATGGTATCTGCATCCACCACCTCCCCAGTAGACACTTCCAGGCACCCACCACTCTCTGTGTAAAAAAAAATTGCCCCACACATCTTCTTTCATGTACTGTGGAAGGTGTCCTGACTGGTTGCATCACGGTCTGGGACGGCAATTCGAATCTGCAGGAACGTGAGAAGCTGCAGAGAGTAGTGGACTCTGCCCAATACATCACGGGCACATCCCTCCCCACCATCGGGAGTATCTACAGGAGGCGCTGCCTCAAGAAGACAATGTCCATCATCAAAGACCCCCATCATCTTCTCGCAGCTCCCATCGGGCAGGAGGTACAGAAGCCTGAAGTCCCACACCACCAGGTTCAGGAACAGCTACTTCCCTTCAACAATCAGGCTCTTGAACCAACCGGCACAACCCTAATCACTACAGTTTAGCAACACTGTGACCACTTTGATCACTTTGCACTAAAATGGACTTTGTTTTTTTGTTGTTCTAATTGTGTTTTTTCTTGTAGAAGTTGCATATAATTTATGTTTAATTCATGCTTTTCTTGGGAATGCTGCTTATCTGATGCTCTGTGCCTGTGATGCTGCTGCAGGTAAGTTTTCCATTGCACCTGTGCACACATGGACTTGTGCACGTGACAATAAACTCGATTTTGACTTTGAAGAACTTTTATTTTCCAGGTGGCTTTTTCCAAGAACCCAGTGGTTTTCTGACAACTGTTACCAGTTTTGCTTTCAAAGAATATCCAAATGGAATGTAATTCCCAGTGGCTGTGTTGGGATTTGAATTCATACGTCTGGATCAGTGATCGAGTTACCAGGTAGTCCAATAACCACACCACTACCCCCGGGTTGTTCAGACTTATATTCAGGACATCGAGGATGTGTTAGTTAGTTTCGTTAGGGTCTGGCTGCTGCTCCTAATCCATCAGTTTGCATGTTCCAAAGCTGGAAAAACACACGTCACTTTCTTGGTATTGATGTCATGACGAGCCAAGCCTTTGGAAATTCTGATCATAGCTGTCAAGTGTCAGTGATGAGGGACACAGTGGGATTGAAATCTGTTTGAACTAAATTTGAAATTAGTATCCCGGATCTACTTAGCAGAACACATTGGGAGCCCTGGGTGACAGGGAGAGCCACCTCCTCCCCCACCATCCCCTCCCCTCCCCATCCTCCATTCCCCTTGCTCCTCCTCCATTGTCCCCCCCCCCCCCCAGCTTCTGCTTCCATCTCCTGTCCTCCTGACCCTTTCCCCTCCCTCCACCTCTCCCCATCTGCTCCCAACTCCCTTGGTCCCCAACGGGAACACAAGTAGTACTGAGGAGGCAGCAGGAATTCTGGGTGGGAATCCCATACAGGCCCCTGTATGTATCACTTGTGCTGAGGTAGAGATGGTTGAGTATCATCAATAATTTGCCTTGGATGCCACGGCCAAGAAAGCTCACCAGTGCCTCTACTTCCTCAGGAGGCTAAAGAAATTTGGCATGTCCCTGTTGACCCTCACCAATTTTTATCAATGCACCATAGAAAGCATCCTATCTGGATGCTTCACAGCTTGGGATGGTAACTGCTCTGCCCAGGACCGCAAGAAGTTGCAGAGAGTTGTGGACACAGCCCAGCGCATCACAAAAACCAGCCTCCCCTCCATTGACTCCGTCTACATGTGTCAGTCTCCCCACAGCTAGTTGGAGGGGTGGGTCACACCCTTGTGCTTGGGACAGAAGGCCATGGGTTCAAGTCTCAGTCAGAGACTGACCCCCCCGTGAGGCAGGAGGGAGTGCAGCACTGCCACATGAGCTGGGATGTTAGGAATCTACCGCGGGTCACTCAGATGGAAACAATGCCGTGACCCAGCCTTGGAGAAACATTGGGGCAGTCTCCCCCATGACCTGTGACCCAAAAGCAGAACATTACTCGGATTTTGTATGCAGGATCTTGATGTATGCAAACTGGCCGATGGGTTGCAGCCCAGTTACAGCGGGCAAGTGGGACTGGCTCAGATAGGAAGCTTGGCCGGCAGGGACGAGTTGGGCCGAAGGGCCTGTTTCCATGTTGTATAGCTCTGTGACTTTATCTAGCACCCATCCTAGCAAAGGAGAGCCCTGTCAGTAACTGTCACGTTGATGTTTGTGGGAGCTTGCTGTGTGCTTGTTGGCCATTGCAGTCCACTGGGGACCACACTTTGAGCGCTGCCTGGTCTGTGGAAAGCTGTGGGATGGACAGAGTGTGTGAAAGGGAAGTGAGAGGGGACTTAACCTGAGGCGCCTCACGGAGCAGAGAGGATATATAAAGCTTTGGTTAGACTATGTGTAGTTCTGGTCACCCCATTACAGGAAGAATGTGGAGGCTTTAGAGAGGAAGCAGAAGAGGTTCACCAGGATACTGCCTGGATTGGAGGGCATGTGTTATAAGGAGAGGTTGGACAAACTTGGGTTGTTTTCTCTGGAGCATCAGAGACTGAGGGGAGACCTAATAGAAGCTTATAAAATTATAATAGGCATAGATAAGAGTAGAATATAGAACATAGAATATAGAACACCACAGCACAGTACAGGCCCTTCGGCCCACAATGTTGTGCCGACAATTTATCCTGCTCTAAGATCTATCTAACCCTTCCCTCCCACATAGCCCCCTATTTTTCTATCATTCATGTGTCTATCTAAGAGTCTCTTAAATGTCCCTAATGTATCTGCCCCCACAACCTCTGCCGGCAGTGAGTTCCACACACCCACCACTCTCTATGTAAAAAATTTACCTCCTACATCCCCCTTATACCTTCCTCCAATCACCTTAAAATGATGCCCCCTCGTGTTAGCTATTTTTGCACTGGGAAAAAGTCTCTGACTGTCCACTCGATCTATGCCTCTTATCATCTTGTACTCCTCTATCGTCACCTCTCATCCTCCTCCTCTCCAAAGAGAAAAGCCCTAGCTCACTCAACCTATCCTCATAAGACATGCTCTCCAATCCAGGCAGCATCCTGGTAAATCTCCTCTGCACCCTCTCTAAAGCTTCTACATCCTTCCTATAGTGAGGTGACCAGAACTGAACACACTACTCCAAGTGTGGTCTGACCAGAGTTCTCTAGAGCTGCAACATCACCTCGCGCCTCTTGAACTCAATACCCCAACTAATGAAGGCCAACGCACCGTAGACCTTTTTAACAACCCTATCGCCCTATCGACCTGCGTGACAACCTTGAGGGATCTATGGACGTGGACCCCAAGATCCCTCTGATCCTCCACACTGCTAAAAGTCCAGCCATTAACGTTATATTCTGCCTTCAAAGTCAGAATCTTTTTGGAAATGCCAAATACAAGAGGGCAAAGGTTTAAAGTGAGTAGAGACGCATGGGGTAAATGTTTTACACAGAAAGTGGTGGGTGCCTGGAACAGGCTGCCTGGGGTGGGGGTGGAAGCAGATACGATGGTGACTTTTAAGAGGCTGTTAGACAGACACATGAACAGGCAGGGAATGGAGGGATATGCAGGCAGATGGGATTAGTTTGGATTGGAATCATGTGGATCAGGTGCAGTTAGAGATGTTTGGTTTAACTTGGCATCATGGTCAGCACAGACATGGTGGGCCAAAGGGCCTGTTCCTGTGCTGTACTGTCCCACGGCCTGTGTGGTTTTCTCTGCAACATGACGGTGCCCTTTTAACGCAGGCCTGCGCTCGATTGTCCTTCCCATTCCTGCAGGCCCTTAGGCAGTCATTATCCACGGTCAGCGGAGATGTGTAATCTCTCAGTTCACCAGCTGCCCGCAGCCCAGGCTACGGCTGACACTTCAGGATTAACAATCCAAGCACAAACAATTCCATACAACTTGGCTTCACTTCAACAGCATGTCCTCATCTCAGCATTTACTGAGCCAGAATGGAATCAGTGGAGCATTGACACTTATTACTTGTGTCACTGGAATGGAGACAGTCACTGGAGGCTGCTCCATTGGGCGAGGGAAGCTGTCTGGTGTAGGATGAGCTCTCTATCCAAAGAGACGCCGCCCCCGGCAGCTCTTTGAGGACGGAGCACTCTCATCCTGGTGCTGCTGTGAGCTCAACCTCTCCGACACCCCCCCCCACCCCACCCCGTCATCTGCGGGGCAGCAGTCGGATCCCACATCCACTAATGCACTCCAATGTTCTACCCCCAGGACGTGTCCGGCCAGTTCCCAGTGCTTTATTTGTGTTTCCCTCTCCCGCCCTGCGGTTGGCTTCTATAAATCGCTTTCCTCTCTGAGCACAGATTTCAGGCTGCTCCTAGCAGAAGCACGTTAGTTCTGGGGAAATGGGATCCATTCCATTTCAGCATCAGCTCCAGGCCCTTGTACTGTGTGGTGCACGGTGAGATGCAGAGCAAAGCTCACCAATCTGCTCACATAATTCCCTTCACAGCACGTCTGAGCGGGGCGCCAGTTTGCAGATTTCTGTTTCTGACACAAACCATCCTGCGATCTTGCTGAGGGAGATTGCGGATTTAATCCCATGTTCCCCTGCGTGCTACCTGCCTTCGGGAAGCTCAGGGACACCAGCAAGGTCTCGCCTATTGACCATCCCTATTGGCCGTGAAGTCTTTTGAGGTTCAACCAGTGGGGCACTGTGGTTATATTTTGCCCAGACCAGGTGGATTCCCTTCTTCGAGGGACATTGGGACATCTGCTGGTCAACTGCCTTGACCGTGGGGACACTGTGTCCAGGGATCTTCTGGGCTGAGAGACCAGATACATTGGAACAAGGTCAAAACCTGGTGCACCATTTTATTTCCTGCAGAGATTGCTTTTGGAGTTCAACTGGATCACCTCATCCCTGGGAGTTAAAGGTCATGTTCAATCCATGGTGTTACCCAGTCCTAGAACATAAAACATGGAACAGTACAGCACAGGAACAGGTCCTTCAGCCCACCATGTTTTACCAAACTAATTAAATGAGTAATTAAGTGCCTAATTAAATGAATCCCTTCTGTCTACACAATCTACACATCCCTCCATTCTCTGTACATTCCTGTGCCTATCTAAGTGCCTGTTAAAGTCCTCTATCGTATCTACCTCCACCACCACCCCTGGCAGGGCATTCCAGGCACCCATCAGTCTCTGTGTAAAAAACTTGCCCCGCACATCTCCTTTGAATTTACCACCTCTCACCGTAAATGCATGCCCTCTACTAGTTGTAGAGTCCTAGAGGTGAAAACTCATGTTTAATCCATGGTGTCACCCAGCCCCAGGGTGACAGGTCAGTCCTTAATCCATGGTGTGACCCAGAAAAGTCATAATGTGTTGTAGAATCCATAACTGGAGATCATACTTGTGCGGACTTAGAAAGTCATTAATAATCAAGAACAGGCTGTGCGAATCTATTACAGACAAGGCACATCTCACAAACTGAATGCAAGAACGTTATTGATATGATGTACATAATCTTTCAAAGGTCATTGGGGGAACGCATCTGACAAAAGAGGTTGCTGCAAAGCTGTAGCCTTCTAACCTCGTAGGGGCACTTCCTCACTGCTTTGGAAAGGCAGCCAACTTAATCGAAGACCCTACCCACCCCGGACATTCTTTCTTCTCCCCTCTCCCATCAGGAAGAAGATACAAAAACCTGAAAGCACGTACCACCAAGGACAGCTCCTATCCCACTGTTAAGACCATTGAATGGATCTCATGTACGACCAAATGGACTCTTGACCTCACAATCTACCTCGCATAGCCCTTGCACCTTATTGTCTGCCTGCACTGCACCTTCTCTGTAACTGTAACACTTTATTTTGTTTTCCTTTTTACCACATCAATTTACCGATATGTGGAATGATCTGTCAGGACGGCACACAAACAAAAGCTTTTCACTGTATCTTGGTCCAGGTGACAATAATAAACCAACTCCAATAACCTCCAATGCCATCCTGTCATTGTATCATTAATCTCTCTCTCCCTCCCGTCTCTATTTGCATTAGTTTGGCAACTTTTTGAACCTTTGCTAATGAGTTCCATGTTCTCATGGCTTCTCCCGATCTCCCCACTGGGACTGCCTCTCACTGACAAGTCGAAATCTTCTCCGCGGCTAACCCCTGCAACCCTTTCATTTACTCACTCCTCTTCCCACAGCTGTGAGAGACAGCTGACTGGCACACAAAACAAAAGCTTTTCACTGTATCTTGGTACACGTGACAATATGGCAAACCCAGCATACGCAGAATGAATCTGGTGAATCTTCACTCCACTCCCTCGATGGCAAGTACATCCTTTCTTGAGTAAGGAGACCAAAACTATGCACACTTGTGATCTCACCAATGCCCCATGTAACTGCAGTAAGACTCCTGGATGAAAATACTCTGGTAAAAACAGACCGACCTACTTCCTCGCTGTGCCATTGGACCTGTCCAAGGACCCTTTGAACGTCAACATTTTCCAATCTGTCACCATTTAAAAAATACTCCGTTGTGTGCACCAAAGTAGATAGCTTCATAATGTTCATAAGGGGATCGTGCAGATATATGAATCACCCTTCCCTCAGCTGTGCAGTCTTTGAGGAGAGGTGGAGAACAGGTTAAAAATGCACCAAGACGAGCACAGCCATAATGGGCCAAAATGAGTCCACTAAAGTGAGATGTCAGTAGAGAGAAGGGGGGAGGGAGGGAGGGGGAGAGAGAGGAGAGGAGGGAACAAGAAGAGCAGAGACAGAAGTTTTCAGACTGTGAGCTGGTGGGAGTCGAGGTGGTATAAAAATGAAATAAGAGAGGATAAGGCAACAAGAAGCAGGAATAATAGAGCAGGAGACAGAATGTAAGAGAAGAAATGACTGTGTGACAGAGAGAAAATAATCACAAGGAATGAGAATGTGAAGGAGTGAGAGAGGGGAATGTGCAGGTGCAAATCACGTCCAAACTGAATCCAACAACCAGATTTTAGAGATGTTGGAAGGACCTCTCCGGCTGTAGGTGGGTGCCGGAAAGACAGCTCCGACTGTAGGGGTGCTGGAGGATCAGTGTTGACTGTAGGGGTGTGGAGGGACAGCTCCCACCATAGGGGTGTGGAGGGACAGTTCCGACTGTAGGGTGTGGAGGGACAGTTCCAGCTGTAGGGGTTCTGGAGGGACTGCTCCGACTGTAAGGGTTCTGGAGGGACTGCTCTGACTGTAGGGGTTCTGGAGGGACTGCTCCAACTGTAAGGGTTCTGGAGGGACTGCTCTGACTGTAGGGGTTCTGCTCTGACTGTAGGGGTTCTGGAGGGACTGCTCCAACTGTAAGGGTTCTGGAGGGACTGCTCTGACTGTAGGGGTTCTGGAGGGACTGCTCTGACTGTAAGGGTTCTGGAGGGACTGCTCTGACTGTAGGGGTTCTGGAGGGACTGCTCCAACTGTAAGGGTTCTGGAGGGACTGCTCTGACTGTAGGGGTTCTGCTCTGACTGTAGGGGTTCTGGAAGGACTGCTCCAACTGTAAGGGTTCTGGAGGGACTGCTCTGACTGTAGGGGTTCTGGAGGGACTGCTCTGACTGTAAGGGTTCTGGAGGGACTGCTCTGACTGTAGGGGTTCTGGAGGGACTGCTTCGGCTGCAGGGTTTCTAGAGGGACAGTTCCGACTGTAGAGTTGCCGGAGGAACAACTCTGACTGTAGGTGTGCCCTACCATCAACATTGACCAGAATCTCCGTGGCTGCTGGAGCAGGTCAGGGGCTGGGGATCCTGGGGCAACAACTGACCTCCGGAACCCTGGAGCTCCCTCCCTGACACCACTGCGGGTGTACCCACACCTCAGGGACTGCAGCGGTTCAAGGAGGCAGCTCACCACCACCTTCCCAAGGGCAGCTAGGGATGGGCAATTAAATGTTGGCTCAGCCTGCGGAGCCCACATCCTGGAATGAACGAGGAAGCAAAGCACAACGAGCTGTCATCTATTCCCCTACTTGGAGGTGGAAAGATTTATATTTCCATTAACAACAAAATAGTTTGGAATTTTCCATTCCATTGAAAATCTCATTTTCGACTCCCTCCTTGGGAGTAATCAAGCTTTGTGTTACTGGAAATGATTTCAAACACACAAAATCATTTGCAACCCTCCCTCCACTCCCAGCTCACGGAGCCCAGAGTCACTGCGCTCAGCAATGCCTCCTACATCTGCGGGCTGTCCCTCTGCAGACTGCTGCTTCCCGTAGAACAAAGCCCGGGCGGTGGTCCTTGTCTGGTCAAACGCCACTCGTGGCAAAACCCGGCAGACCTGTCAAAGCAGCTCAGAGCGAACATCAAGCAAGTTGCCAGAAATCATTTGCAGTGATGCTCATAGTGTGTCCTTTATGCTGACAGTTGATTAGGATGCTTGCTCGATAACACAATTGCTCTTTAGTTCTGACCATTTTAGCCCAAGACTGGAAAAAGCACAATACACAGCAGGCTGAATCCCATTTACACTACCCCAGACCCTGCACACATCCAGCAGCCTATCATCACAAGGTTTCATCTTGGGACTTGAAACATCAAGTAAAGGACACAGCAGCCCACTTGATAGACACCCCACCCACACTCACTCACTCACTCCACCACCGACACACAGTAGCAGCAGTGTGGACCATCTACAGGAGGCAATGCAGCAACTCACCAAGACCCCTCAGACAGCACCTTCCAAACCTACCACCACCCCCCCTCCGGCCGGGAGTTGCCCTCCAAGCCACACACCGTCCCGACTTGGAAATATCTCGCCGTTCCTTCACCGTCGCTGGGTCAGAATCCTGGAGCTCCCTCCTTGACACCACTGTGGGTGTACCCACACCTCAGGGACTGCAGCGGTTCAAGGAGGCAGCTCACCACCGCCTTCTCAAGGGCTACTAGGGAGGGGCAGTTAAATGCTGGCTCAGCCTGCGAAGCCCACACCGCTTGAATGAATGAATAAAAAATACCAGAAACAGAGTAAAGAAATTCCTGCTTTGTAATCTCTTCACCTCAGCTGCATCCCAGCTAGCTTCCCATATCCAAGAGATCCATTCCAAGTTAGCCACTGTTGTGATGCAGCAAATGTAGGCACAGCAAGATCCCACAAAGAACATTCAGATTTATAACTGGATAACCTGTTTGAGGGATTGCTGTTGACTGCGATTTGGGAAAGTTAACTAAAGTTCAGGTCTTTAGATGTCACTCACCAGACTGTGATAGTGGTGCAAGAAATAGAACAGAGAACAGCACAGGAACAGGCCCTTCGGCCCACTGTGTTGTGCTGAACTAATTAAACTAGAAATTTAGAACCTAATTAAACTAATCCCTTCTGCCTACACAATGTCCACATCCCTCCATCCTCTGCACATCCATGTGCCGATCTGAGGGACTTTTAAACACCGCTATCATATCTGCCTCCACCCCCACCCCCGGCAGCACATTCCAGGCACCCACCGCTCTCTGTGTAAAATAACTTGCCCCGCACATCTCCGTTGAACCTTCCCCTGCTCATCTTAAATGCATGTCCTCTGATATTAGATATTTCCACCCTGGGAAAAAGATACTAGCTGTCTACTCTATCTATGCCTCCCATAATATTATAGACCTCTATCAGGTCTCCCCTCAGCCTCCGGAGGAAACAGCCCAAGTTTGTCCAACCTCTCGTTATATCTGCTGATAAAACAGACCATGCTTTGTTAGCTAAATCCACCGCTTCATCTCTTTCCTCAAATAAATCTTTCCCAATGTATTTTCACCAGGACAAGGCCCCTTTAATGAAGTTGGCAGGTTTCCCAGGACCAATGTCATACTTGGAACAACAGACTTTAATGGTTTTAGTGATGTTTATCATCTGAGAGTTAAGAGCATTAATACAGGGTAATGATTACTTACAACAGGCTACAATTACTGCGGGCATGTTGTCTGATGGGTTGAGGGTCTTAATCCACCATTATGTAGAAGAGCTGGAGGAACAGTGGCATTGGAAGGTAGGGAGCGAGGCTGATCTCCCCAAAACCATTCCCTGGATTGTGTTGTAAAACAGGAGGGAGCCCTGGGCAAAGGCAGCCCAAACATTCCCTGGAGGGGGATGTGATGGGTGCACATTTTACTCCTTGGAACTAATGAACAAGAAGGTTACACCTCTCGCTGCCTCGGTAAAGCAGCCAACATAATCAAAGACCCCACCCACCCCGGACTCTCTCTTCTCCCCTCTCCCATCGGGCAGAAGATACAAAAGCCTGAAAGCACGTACCACCAGGCTCAAGGACAGCTTCTACCCCACTGTTGTAAGACTAGTACAATAAGATGGACTCTTGACCTCACAATCTACCTCGTTATGGCCTTGCACCTTATTGTCTCCCTGCACTGCACTTTCTCTGTAACTGTAACACTTTATTCTGCATTCTGTTATTGTTTTCCCTTGTACTACCTCAATGCACTGATGTGATGAAATGATCTGTATGCAAACCGAGGTTTTTCACTGTACCTCAGACAGGTGACAATAATAAACCAATACCAATACCAATATGACTGACCCAAGTGTGGCAAGCAGAATTGAGTGCAGATCAAATTAAATGGTAGAACAGTTGTGTAGGGCTGAATGGCCTCCACCTGCCTCTCCTCAGAGGTCACAAAGACACTGTGCTCCAAAGACAAGGAGCCCTGGAACACAAAGACAAACCAACCAATCAGTAGCAGTGGCGATGCTGACCAATCCCAGGCCATTGGATTCATACAACAATGTTTTTCTCTGATGCCAGTGGTGCCTATGAAGAGAGCAGGAGGGGCCAACGCTCAGTTTGAGGTAAGGATTTTATCTGCCCTGGTCTGGAGGTTGAGCCAGTGCCAAGGTGAGGGAGAGCTTCCTGCCTGGAGGTTCACTGTGTGGATGCATGTGTCCTCCTCACAGCCCACCAGCTCCACAAACCTGTTGCACACAGCTTCTGCTCCCGTTCATCCAGCAGCTCCTCAAGATCACAAATGTGCTGAAATGAAGCAATGTTGCCAGAAATCGGAATTAGCAGCAATAATAAATAGGTCTGAGAGGGACGATCTCACCTCTGCCTCACTCTCTCAGGGCACAGGTCAGACACAGAGCGAAGCTCCCTCTACACTGTCCCATCACACACTCCCGGGGTCAGACACAGAGTGAAGCTCCCTCTACACCGTCCCATCACACACTCCCGGGGTCAGACACAGAGTGAAGCTCCCTCTACACTGTCCCATCACACACTCCCAGGGTCACACACAGGGTGAAGCTCCCTCTACACCGTCCCATCACACACTCCCAGGGTCAGACACAGAGTGAAGCTCCCTCTACACTGTCCCATCACACACTTCTAGAATGGTATGTCTTCCTACGTTTGCTGGGGTAGATTTGTTACTCTTATATTAATTTTTAATTTTATGATTATCATTCTTGACTTACTTCTGTAATCTTGGTGACTTTTGTTCAATATACCAGTCCTCTATTGATTGCTGATGTTGGAGAAGATTTATCATTGTAACCTGTGTCCAGTTGTCAATATTGCAGCAATGAGTGTATCCTTAATATTGGAGTAGATTTATCAGAGCACTATTAGTGCTTGTTCACTGCAAATGACAGAGCCATGGACATCTCTGTGATGTTTTATTCCTGCTACTTGTAGATATCTCCGCAGTAATAACATTGCAGGGTCACGAGTGGGGCGTGATCATGAAACCTTAACTGGAGGTTCCTCTGGACCTGCTGTTGATAAGTGTTTGCCCGGAGAGCAATTGGTTTTTATGGTCCCAATTCTATGCCATGGGAGGCAACAATCAGGGCTGAATTTGAGCCCACAAATGAATTGTGGTTAAACCCTGGGCCGTTTCTCAAATAAATTCTTGCCTTAGACCCAGTCTGAGGCTGGATCACGATTTCTATAACCACTGGATGGAAACGGACAACCTTTATCCTGCAGACTATTAATAATTCATTTGTTAATTCACTGCAGGCTTGAGGAGCAGATGGTAAACAGGCATCACACACAATCCTCTCGAGCAAGATCCGGCATACAGATTCAGGGTGAATCTGAGAAACTGACTGCAAGACTCAAGGCTGTAATAACACAAATTCACCAGGCATTCTACTTAAAAGAAGTTTAGAGAACCTTAGAACCAATGGCTCTCTACAGAATGGGTGTGCATAGGGCAGGAGATCATCCCATTGGAATGACACATAATGGATAAAGGATAGGTTTTAGGGAAGATTGGAGGTGAAAGGGGAGGGGAAAGGCACAATGGTCGTGTCCGAGAGCAATAGGTGACTTGGTAAATTGGTTTATTATTGTCACATGTACCGAGGTACAGTGCAAAACTTTCATCACATCAGAGCATTGAGGTAGTACAAGGGAAAACAATAACAGAATGCAGAATAAAGTGTTACAGTTACAGAGAAAGTGCAGAGCAGGCAGACAATAAGGTGTAAAGTCATAATGAGGTCCAGCTGTGAGGTCAAGAATTCATCCTATCGTACTAGGGGATTGTTCAATAGTCTTATAACAGCGGGATAGAAGCTGTCCTTGAGCCTGGTGGTACGTGCTTTCAGGCTTTTGTATCTTCTGCCTGATGGGAGAGGGGAGAAGAGACAATGTCTGGGGTGGGTGGGGTCATTGATTATGTTGGCTGCTTTACCAAGACAGCGAGAAGTGTAGACAGAGTCCATGGAGGGGAGGCTGGTTTCCATGATGAGCTGAGCTGTGTCCACAACTCTCTGCAGTTTCTTGCGGTCTCCAGCAGAGCAGTTGATGCATCCGGATAGGATGCTCTCCATGGTGCACCGATAAAAGTTGGTGAGTGTCTAAGGGGACATGCCAAATTTCTTTAGCCTCCTGAGGAAGTAGAGGCACTGGTGAGCTTTCTACGTGGTTGGAACAGGACAGGCTATTGGTGACGTTCACTCCTAGGAGCTTGAAGCTCTCAACCCTTGAAGAATGTTGAAGAATGAAAAATCATGTAAACTGTCCAATGAGATTGGGGAATGGATATGTAAAGCTTCCAATGAGAATGGGGAAAGGCCAAGTAGGTTGCTCAGTGAGGTTGGGGAATGTCAATATATGCTGTTCATTGCAAGCACTGGAGAATGATTAAGGAAAGACCTTAATAGTGATTGTGGAGGGGAATGTAAACAAGTGTCCACGGTGGAGTCATTGGTTAAAAGTTGCCACTCTATCTGTGCTCAGCTGATCACAGCACCTTGGGAAAAGGCTGGAATATACTCTCAGCTGATTAAATAAATGACTCTAAATTAATTCAGCTGTAATCCCTAATACAAATTACACCTGGAAAGATTAAGATAAGATACGTTTATTAATCAGATGTACATCGAAACACATGGCGAAATACACCTTTTGCGTAGTGTTCTGGGGGCAGCCGGCAAGTGTCGCCACGCTTCCGGCGCCAATATAGCATGCCCACAACGTCCTAACCCGTACGTCTTTGGAATGTGGGAGGAAACTGGAGCACCCGGAGGAAACCCACACAGACACAGGGAGAACATGCAAACTCCTTACAGACAGTGGCCGGAATTGAACCCGGGTCACTGGTGCTGTAATAGCGTTACGCTAACCGCTACACTACTGTGCCTGCTCTACTTGGTTTTATAGATAAAGGCTCCTGAATTAGTTCTCAACCGCACTAGATATATAAATACTGTGGCTACAAGAGCAGGTGAGAGACTGGGTATCCTGGGGGAAATGGCTTACCTCTGGACACCCCAAGATCTTGCCACCATCTACGTCAGGAGTGTAATGGAACAGCAGAGGCTTTGTAGGGGGTGCAGAAGAGGTTCACTGAAGGTACCTGTGTTCCAGGGGTTATCAAGTGCCTACGGGGCCCACACTTGTGTAAGCGATCAAGGTCTGGGGTGGTATGTGGGGTTCATCAACTGGCCAATCAGACTCTGGATCCAAATGGAAGAGGTGAGCTTGCTACTCCAGAGGCTGACTGCCTTCTGGTGGCAATCGCCAACCTGAGAGGGAGCAGTCAGACCACCATGGTCAGGCTGATTCGTTCCCAGAGTTTGGAAGAAAGGGAGGTGACCTTAAGATACTGAGAGGGCCCAAGAGGCTGGTGCTGAGAGGATGTTTCTCCTGAAGAGGGTTATCTAGAATTAGGACCATAGTTTCTATATTTATTTAAAATTGGTGCCAATTTTACACCTGATGAATTTTGTTAGCCAAGAGAGTGGGGATAAAGGAGGGAGGTGAAGGTTACAGGTCAGTCATGATTTCTCCGAATGTCAGAGCAGTCAATGTTGCTGGCACTCGAGGGCTTGGGGTACAGGGATAGGTCGGGCAGGCTGGGAGTGTAGGAGACTGAGGGGTGGCCTGATAGAGGTGTATAAAATCATGAGGGGGCATAGATGGGGTGCATGCGCACAGTCTTTTTCCCAGGGGAAAGGCAACTTAAAAACTAAAGGGTATGGGTTGGAGGTGAGAGGGGAGAAATTTGAAAGGGACCTGAGGGGCATCTTCTTCACGCAGAGGGTGGTGGGTATGTGGAACGAGCTGCCAGAGGAAGTGGTTGAGGTGGGTACATTAACAGTATTTAAAAGGCACTTGGACAGGTACATGGATAGGAAAGGTTATGGACCAAACATGGGCAAATGGGACTAGTTTAGATGGGCACCCTGGTCAGCATGGATGAAAGGGGAAAGGGTTAGGGGGAACATTAGAGGGAACTTCTTAACTCAAAGAGTGGTGGGAGTGTGGAATGGGCTGCCATCTGATGTGGTAAATGCGGGCTCGCTCTTAACTTTTAAGAGTAAATTGGATAGATACATGGACGAGAGACGTCTGGAGGGGTATGGGCTGGGGGCAGGTAAATGGGACTAGCAGAATAATGTTTTGGCACAGACTAGAAGGGCCGAATGGCCTGTTTTCTGTGCTGTAGTTTTCTATGGTTCTATGGTTCTATGGATGAGATGGGCTGAAGGGCCTGTTTCTGTGCTGTATGACTCTCTGATTCTATAACAAGCTTAAGGGTCTAAATGGCCTCATCTTTTTCCCTCTGACCTACTGAAGTTGATACACAGTCTTCCTGGTTGCTGCTGAGGGAGTTCACTCACGGCACATCAGCAGTAAGGACCTCAGGCTCTGATCACTGCTGTAATTAATGACCTACATCCATTCATGCTAATTGACCATGAGACCCGAGAAACCTTGACTGCTCATTTGGTTAAACAGCTCTGCCTATTAATGGTTGCTTTTTGAGTCACTGAATGACTCTGAACACATCTACTTATGTTTATTAATTGCTTATGCACTTCGTGTTTAACTTCAGATCATGACTCTGCGGTCTCACAGAGCAGTTGTTACTGTTACTGGTGGGAGTGTCACGACCAAGGAGATATAGTGTAGAAATTTCTTCTCTCAGCGGGTGGTAAATCTCTGGGATTCTCTGCCGCCGAGGGTGGCGGAAGGCAGATCATTGGATCTGGCCATGTGGATGCTATGGCCCAGAAAGCTCACTAGCGCCTCTATTTTCACAGAAGGCTAACCAAGTTCAGCATGTCCCCTTTGACCCTCACCAATTTTTACAGATACACCACAGAAAACATCTTACCAGGATGCATCGTAGCTTGGTATGGCAACTGCAAAACACAGTGATGCTGGAAGAACTCAGCAGGCCAGGCAGCATCCGTGGAGAAAAGCAGGCGGGTCAGGAGAAGAAGGGTCCTGACCCGAAACATTGACCGCCTGCTTTTCTCCACGGATGCTGCCTGGCCTGCTGAGTTCCTCCAGCATCACCGTGTTTTTCATCCAGATTCCAGCATCCGCAGTCCTTTGGTATGGCAACTGCTCTGCCCAAGACTACAAGAAACTGCAGAGAGTTGTGGACACAGCCCAGTCCATCACAGAAACCAGCCTCCCCTACACAGACTCTGTCTACACTTCCCACTGCCTCGGGAAAGCAGCCAACATAATCAAAGACCCCACCCACCCCGGACATTCTCTCTTCTCCCCCCTCCCATCAGGCAGAAGATAAAAAAGCTTGAGAACGTGTACCACCAGGCTCAAGGACAGCTTCTGCGCTGCTGCTATAAGACTCTTGAGTGGATCTCTCGTACGATAAAGTTGAACTCTTGATCTCCCAATCTAGCTCATTGTGGCCCTTGCACTTTACTTATTTACCTACACTGCACTTTCTCTGTAACTGTAACATTATATTCTGCATTCAGGTATTGCTTTTTACCACCTTAATTATCTGTCTGGATGGCATGTAAACAAGAGCTTTTCACTGTATCTCAGTACATGTGACAATTATAAGACAATACCAATAATCAACCAATACTGATCTGGTTCTGTTGCAATTGTAATTTAATTTCATAGACGATGGATAGCAGGTCAGACAAGTGGAGAACCAAACAGTAATTCAGTTGCCCAGAGATGGATTGATGGGTTCATTGATAGGTACATAGAGGAGCAAAGTTACAGAATGGACCAATGAGGAAAGATTCAGATAGAGATCTGAGCAAAAGGATGAACTGGTCAAGAGACAGACAGAGGCAGATCAATAGCAATATGTATTAGAGGACAATTACATGGATGGGCTGAGAGACAAATGGACAGATCACAGTGTATTAACCTGAAATGTCAGGCCAGGCATAAAAGCAGCAAGTGCTGGAAACACTCAGCTGGTCAGGCAGCAGTTGTGGAGAAAGAGACAGAGTTAATGTTTCAGGTCAATGACCTTTCGCTGGGACACAGGCTGAGCCAGCATTTAACTGCCTATCCCTAGCTGCCCTTGGGAAGGTGGTGGTGAGCTGCCTCCTTGAACCGCTGCAGTCCCTGAGGTGTGGGTACACCCACAGTGGTGTCAGGGAGGGAGCTCCAGGGTTCTGACCCAGCGACAGTGAAGGAACGGCGAGATATTTCCAAGTCGGGATGGTGTGTGGTTTTGGGGGCAACTTTCAGCGGGTGGTGCTCCCCAGGCTTTTGCCGCCCTTGTCCTTCTAGCTGGTAGAGGTGGTGGGTTTGGAAGGCGCTGTCACATATTCCTCATGAGATAAAGTTGAAGAGCTACCTGGTGGGACGTGGGACTCAGGAGATGAGTTCCGGAAATATTTTTGAAAGCACAGACTCCTTACAGACAGTGACCGGAATTGAACCTGGGTCGCTGGTGCTGTAAGAGTGTTACGCTAACCGCTACACTACCTTGCCTGCCCATAGTGGGAGAATAGTGGGGAATAAATAGTGGGAGAAATGTCCAGAGGGCAAGCACAAGATGAATAGAGAAACCCAGAGGTGAGTAGTGAGTGAGAGGGAGAGAGGGAGAGATGGGAGTGAGTGACGTCCAGTGGGAGTTGGTTCGAGTGTTGGAATCTGCAGTGTACAGAGGGGGTCAGGCTGAGTGGAGAGATTAGATTGTTAAATTTCAAACCCCTCCCTCTCTCCCGCTGATCCAGAACCTGGGGTTGGGGTTTTCATTTTTCACAATAACAAGTGCCGTTCAAAGAGAGATGTCTGACGGGTCTCTCCTTCTCCTACCTACCCCCTACCCCACTCCTCTCTCTGTCTCCCTCTCTCTCTCTCTCTCTCTCTCTCTCTCTCTCTCTCTCTGCCCCACTCCCTCTCTTCCTCTCCCTCTCTCTCTCACACACTCCCCCTTCCTCCCTCTCTCTGTCCTCTCTCGCCCCTCTCTCCCCACAACTCTCTCTCTCCCTCCCCCTCTCTTAATCCTCCTCTTCTGTCCCACCTCCCCCCCCCCCACATCTCTCTCTCTCACTCGCTGTGCGCTGTGCTGTAGTCTAATCTCCCCAGAGGCCATTGTCCTGAGTGGACCAGCCAGCAATTAGACTTCATACTCAGAGGGGAGAAATGGCATTTGAAGGAGCTGAGCTTCTAATGGGTTCTAAATGTAGTAGGAAGCTGTTTGTGTTTAATATATAATGGGGGGTTTCAAGTAAATGCATCCAGTAATTCAGGAAGTTTAAAAGCACTGAGTGGAGCAGTGTTGTGGAATGATTTACACCGGCGCCTGACCGCTCTCTGCCCAGCTAACAACCTATCTCCTTTTCAAATCACCTCATATTTTCCACCTTCTTTCCCTCACTCAGTCTTGGGTTCCTACAACATCATTAACACCACACCGTACTCATGAGGCCTCGCTATTGACATGGAGTCATACAGCAGGCCCTTCTGCCCACTGAGCCCGTGCTCACCACCAACCTCCCGTTTACACTGATCCGACACATCCCATTTTATTCTCCCCATCAACTCCCCCCAGATTCTGCCCCTCACGCGCACACCAGTGACCATCTTCACCAGGGACAATGTCCAGCGGTTAATTAACCCACCGACCCCCACGTCTTTGGGATGTGGGAGGAAACCGGAGCACCCAGGGGAAACCCACCGGGTCACAGGGAGAACGTGCAAACTCCACACAGGCAGCACCTGAGGTCGGGATCGAACCCAGGTCTCTGGAGCTGTGAAGTAGCAACCTTACTGGCTGGTGTAAGTAACTGCACCTCAGCGACTGCTCTGTGACTGGTGGCTCGGTGTTGGAGTATTCCCGAGAGGCTCCTGGTCAGCATGGATGAATTGGGCCGAAGGGCTTGTTTCCTTGTTGTTTAACTTCAAGTGTTTGAAAAGGAAATGAGAGACTGTGTCCACACAGCACATTTACCACTCAGAACCCCAAAGTGCTTCACCATTGACTCTTGGAGTGATACCACGAGGGATAAATGCCAATCCACTGTGCACAGCAAGATCCCACTAGTGATAAGCAGCGGCATTGGTAGAGCGATAAGGTTTGGCCACAGGACACCCAGGCCATTAATCTGCTCTTCCTCCAGATTCTGCAGCTGTACAAAACTTTGGTTAGGCCGCATTTGGAGTGTTGCATGCAGCTCTGGTCGCCCCGTTACAGGGAGGGTGTGGAGGCTTCTGTACTGCAGCTTGAACCCATGAACACCTCCTCGTTATTCCTGTTTTTTGCACTGACAGGATAGATTTCAAGATGTTCTCACCAGTGGGAGAGTCTTGGACGAGAGGACGTGGTGAAAAGATTAGGGGGACCAGTCATTTAATACTGAATTCTATAGGAACATCTTTCCACAGAAGGTGGTGAACCTCTGAATTTCAATAATCCCTCTGTTATCAGACTCTTGAATGGACCATAGAACCATAGAACCATAGAAGAATACAGCACAAAACAGGCCCTTCGGCCCACCATGTTGTGCTGTCCATCAAACCACCCTCACACTACCTAACCCCTTCCTCCCGCATATCCCCCCCATCCCACACTCCTCCATATGCCTATCCAACAAGCTCTTGAACCTGTCCAATGTATCTGCCTCCACCACCACCCCAGGCAGTGCATTCCATGCACCAACCACTCTCTGGGTGAAAAACCTCCCCCTGACATCTCCCCTGAACCTTCCACCCATAACCTTAAGCCATGTTTTGACCTCTCAGTCTACCTCATCGTGGCCCTTGCACGTTATGTGTCTGCCTGCATGCACTTTTCCTATAACTGTAATCCTCCTCCTTCAGCCCTTTGCCTCTTCTCCCTATCACCTCTCAGCTGATTACATCTTCTCCCCCTCCCCCCACCCACCTACCATCCCCCTCTCACCTGAACTCACCTCTCCCCTGCCTGCGTGTGCTCCTCTCCCCACCGCCCCCAACGTCCTTATTCTGGCTCCTGCCCTCTTCCTTTCCAGTGCTGATGAAGGGTCTCAACCTGAAATGATGACAGTTTATTTCCCTCCACGGATGCTGCCTGACCTGCTGAGTTCCTCCAGCACTTTGTGTGTGTTGCTCCAGATTCCAGTGTCTGCAGAATCTCGTGTGTCTACACCATATTCTGCATTCTGTTTACCTTTTGTACTACCTCAATATACTTAAGTATGGAATGATTTGTATGGATGGCAAGCAGACAAAAGCTTTTCACGGTACATGTGACAATAATAAACCAATTCCAGTTAATCCACCACAGCCTGTAACCTCACTCTACCATTACTAATGAGCCAAGGGATCCCGAGGAGTGTTGAAGGATGGGTTGGGAACAGCACCAGGCATTCCTAAAGAAGAGGTGCCAGCCTTGTGAAGTAGGAAAACAGGATAATGTGTGCTGAACAGCAAGGACAGGGTGCCGTAGACAGAGCGGAACGATCCCACACCCACTGGATTAGATCGAAGCTCTGCAGCCCCACCACATCGGACTGTGGTGGGTGGGGGGGGAGGGGGCAGTCAATTCAACAGGTAATGGGGGGGGGGGGGAGGCTCCAGGACCCAATAGTGGGGCCCAGTGTGGGAGCTGGAGACAAGGCTGGACCATTCACACCGTGTCCAGACAGAAGCAATATCTTTACAAGCAATATCTTTTTCCCATTATTAAACCATCCAACATGCATGCATTTAAGGTGAGGGGGGTAGGTTCAGAAGAGATGTAAGGGGTACATTTTTAGTAAAAAACATGGTGGATGCCTGGAATGCATTGCCTGATATGGTGGTGGAGGCACATTCACTGGGGGCTTTTAGGAGGGGCTTGGATGGGCACATGAATGAGAGGAAAATGCAGGGATATGGGCATTCTGTAGGTAGGAAGGATTAGTTATGTCGGCACAACATTGTGGGCCGAAGGGCTTGTTCTGTGCTGTACTGTTCTATAGAACATAGACCACAGCACAGTACAGGCCATTCGGCCCACAATGTTGTGCCGACATTTTATCCTGCTCTAAGATCAATCTAACCCTTCCCTCCCACATAGCCCCCTATTTTTCTATCATTCATGTGTCTAAGAATCTCTTAAATGTCCCTAATGTATCTGCCCCCACAACCTCTGCTGGCAGTGCGTTCCACACACCCACCACTCTCTGTGTAAAAAACTTACCCCTGACATCTCCCTTATACCTTCCTCCAATCACCTTAAAATTATGCCCCCTCGTGTTAGCCATTGTCGCCCTGGGAAAAAGTCTCCGACTGTCCACTCGATCTATGCCTCTTATCATCTTGTACACCTCTATCAAGTCACCTCTCATCCTCCTTCCAAAGAGAAAAGCCCTAGCTCACTCAGCCTATCCTCATAAGACATGCTCTCCAATCCAGGCAACACCCCGGTAAGTCTCCTCTGCACCCTCTCTAAAGCTTCCACATCCTTCCTATAATGAGGTGACCAGAACTGGACACAATACTCCAAGTGTGGTCTGACCAGAGTTCTATAGAGCTGTAACATCACCTTCCGGCTCTTGAACTCAATACCCTGACTAATGAAGGCCAACACACCATACGCCTTCTTAACAACCCTATCGACCTGTTTGGCAACCTTGAGGGATCTATGGACATGGACCCCAAGATCCCCACCATCACAGACTGGTCCCCACTCACTCCACCTGGAATCAGGAAGTGACTGAGATCAGTTGACACGGCAAAGGCTGTGGGACCAGTAGATGTCGCAGGGGAGACACCAGAGGCGGCAGATGCTGGAACCTGGAGAACCAAACAATCTGCTGGAGGAACTCAGCGGGTCGAGCAGCATCTGTGGAGGGAAAAGGATTTGTCGACGTTTCGGGTCGCAACCCTGCATCAGGAATCCCCTCACTGTTGCTGTTCGACCTGCTGAGTTCTTCCAGCAGATCGTTTCTTGCTGCAGAAGAGATTGCAACTGTAGTACTGAAGACCGGCGCCCCAGAACTAGCTGCATCTCGAACCAAGCTATTCCAGCACAATCACAGCATTGGAAGATTGCCCAGAAATGTCCTGTTCACAAGAAGCAAGACACATCCAATCTGGCTAATGACTGCCCAATCAATCTCCTCTCAATCATCAGATCACTATGGAAGTGTTATACGATCAGGTGATACCTACTCACTACGTGACTGCAGATGCTGGAAATCTGAAATAAAAACAGAAAACGATGGAAGTACTCAGATTCTGTGGAAAGAGAAACAGAATCACTGTTTCAGGCCGAACACCCTTCGTCAGAACTGGGAAAGAGAGAACACGTTAACGTTGTTTCCCTCTCCACAGATGCTGCCTGACCTGATGAATGTTTCCTGACTTGATAATGACTTCCTGCTGCCTTGGTAAGGCAGCCAGCATAATCACAGACCCCTCCCACCCGGACATTCACTCTTCCTCCCACCTCCCATCGGGCAGAAGATACAAAAGCCTGAAAGCACGTACCACCAGGCTCAAGGACAGCTTCTATCCCGCTGTTATAAGATTGTTGAATGATAAGATGAAGTCTTGACCTCGCAATCTACCTCGTCGTGGCCTTGCACCTTATTGTCTGCCTGCACTGCACCTTCTCTGTAACTATGACACTTTATTCTGCATTCTGTTATTGTTTTCCCTGTACTACCTCAATGCACTGATGTGATGAAATGATCTGTATGAATGGTATGCAAGACAAGTTTTTCTCTGTACCTTGGTTACATGTGACAATAATAACCAATTCAGTCCAATTCAATTCAGTGCCAATATTTTTTGTTTTTAATTCCCTGAAACGTTCCTTTGTGACCACGCTTGCAGTCAGTTCCAGCGAAGAGCCTTTGACCGTTTCGCTTTCGGCAGATGTTTCCTGACCTGCTCAGCGAAGCTTGCCGAGTGTTTTGTTGGACCCTTGTCACATTCTTGGGAAAAAGATGTGCGAAAGAGCTGAACTCCAGGGGTGAGGTGAGGGTGACTGCCCTTGACATCAAGGCCGCATTGGACTGAGCATAGCATCACGGAGCCTCGTAAAATTGGAGTCCAAAGTCTCGGGGTCAAATGGGTTGGTCGGTGAATTGGCCGCTGTAAACTGCCCCTAGCGTATGGGTGAGTGGGAGGATCCCAAGGGAGTTGATGGGAACGTGGGAAGTGTAAAATGGGATTAGTGTAGGATTAGTGTAAATGGATGCCTGATAGTCGTGTAGACTCTAGAAAGTCAATCAATATCAAAGGGAACCACTCCTGTGGTTGGTTATACCTTGCACAAAGGGAGAAGGTTGTGGTTGTTGGAGGTCAATCACCCAGTCCCAGGATATCACTGCAGGAGTTCCTCAGGGTAGTGTCCTAGACCCAACCATCTTCAGCTGCTTCATCAAGGACCTTCCTTTGATTAGGTCAGTAGTGGGGGATGTTCACTAATGATTCGGTACTTCACCAAAGGCTCTCGCAAATTTCTATAGGTGTACGGTGGCGAGCATTCTGACTGGGTGCATCACCCCCTGGTATGGAGCCTCCAATGCACAGGATTGCAAGAGGCTGCAGAGGGTTGTAGACTCAGCCAGCTCCATCACACAAAACCCTCCCCGCCATCCAGGATGCCTTAGTGCAGCATCCATCACTAAGGACCCTCACCACCCGGGATACGCCCTCTTCTCATTACTACCATCGGGGAGGAGGTACAGGAGCCTGAAGACCCACACTCAATGTTTCAGGAACAGCCTCTTCCCCTCCACCATCAGATTTCTGAACGGGCCATGACCCCATGAACACCACCTCGTTATTCCTTTTTTTGCTCTATTTTTGCAATTTATAGTTTTTTTTATGCCTTGCACTGTACGGCTGCCGCAAAACAACAAATTTCTCATCATATGTCAGTGATGATAAACCTGATTCTGATTGCACAATGTTCAGTTCCACCCTCAACCCCTGAGCCAATGAGCAGCCCATATCTGCATGCAGTCAGACAACACTCAGGCACTGGCTGAGAAGTGACAAGTAACATTCACACAACAAAGCTGTCAGCTAATGACTGTTCCAACAGGAGCAGGTCTAAGCACTCACCTCTGCTATTCAGTGGGACTGCCTTCACCTCGTCCCCTACCGTCAACATCCTGCGATTGAAAATCAAAAAGAAACTATGGGTACTGGAAACCTGAAATAGATTTGATGAAGCATTAATTCCCTTTCTCTTTCCACAGATACTGCCTGACTGCTGATTATTCTTTCCTGGACCAACCCCATACGTATCGTACAACAAACAAGATGCTGGAGGAACAGAGGGTCAGGCAGCATCTGTGGAGGGAAATGGATGGTCGATGTTTCTGGTCGAGACCCTTCACCTGGGCCTGAAACACCGGCTGTCCATTTCCCTCCACAAATGCTGCTCAACCTACTCGAGTTCCTCCAGCAGCTAGTTCGTTGCTCCAGATTCCAACGTCTGCCGTCCCACTTCTCCACATACAGTGGCCACAAGAGTAGTTCAGAGGCTGGATGTCCTGCAGAGAGTGACTCGTCTCCTGACACCTCAAGGCCTTTCCACCATCTACAATGCACATTGAACTAACAGACTCTTGTACGGACCTCTTGTAGAATAAAGTTGAACTCTTGATCTCCCAATCTACCTCATTGTGGCCCTTGCATCTTATTGTCTACCTGCCCTGCACTTTCTCTGTAATTGTCACACTATATTCTGCATCCTGTTTTCACTACCTCGATGTACTTATGTATGGAGTGATCCATCTGGATGGCACACACACAAAAGCTTTTCACTGGATCTCAGTACACGTGACAATAATAAACCAATAAACAAAAGAGCTTGTCAGTGACTTCAGAAAGGGGGGCTGGGCGCACACCCCTGTTTACATCAATGGTGCTGAGGTTGAGAGGGTTCAAAGATTCAAGTTCCTAGGAGTGAACATCACCAGTAACCTGTCCTGGCCCAACCCCGTAGACACCACGGCCAAGAAAGCTAACCGGTGCCTCTACTTCCTCAGGAAGCCAAAGAAATTCAGCATGTCCCCTTTGACCCTCACCAATTTTTATAGATGCACCATAGAAAGCATCCTATCCGGATGCATCACTGTGGTGTGACAACTGCTTTGCCCAAGATACTGCAGAGCATTATGGACACAACCCAGTCCATCATGAAAACCAACATCCCCTCCCCTCTGTCTACATTCCTCGCTGCCTTGGTATAGCAGCCAGCATAATCAAAGACACCACCCACCCCAGACATTCTCTCTTCTCCCCCCTCCCATCAGACAGAAGATACAAAAGCCTGAGAACACATACCACCAGGCTCAAGGACAGCTTCTATCCCGCTGTTATAAGACTATTGAACGGACCCCTAATACAATAAGATGGATTCTTGACCTCACGATCTACCTCGACATGGCCCTTGCACTTTATTTGTCTGCCTGCACTGCACTTTCTCTGTAACTGTAACACTTTATTCTGCATTCTGTTATTGTTTTCCCTTGTACTACCCCAATGCACTGATGTGATGAAATGATCTGTATGGACGGCACGCAAAACAAAGTTTTTCACTGTACCTTGGTACACATGACAATGATAAACCGATTACCAGTGGCCACAGTGTGAACCATCTGGAACAACACAGCTTCAATAACGTTCACATTGTTGTAAAAACCCATCTGCTTCTCTCTTGTCCTTCAGGGGTGGAACGCTGCCACCCTTAGCTTAATGTGAGACAGATCCACCTTGTGGCTGACTCTATGATGCCTCTCCAGTTTGGGAGGAGTCATGCATGGACATTGTAGGTGATGCTCACGTCCAAGTTCAAGGCTGATGTAACCTTTTGTACAGGAGTGTGGGCTTCCTCACCTCTGTAACTATCGGAGGTGGTCGTGATGGTGGTCCCAAGGGATTGTCGATATGGTTGGGGGGGGGGAAAGAATGATGTTCGCGCATCCGGCCTGGGGATTGTGCTGTGGGGAGGTAACTTCTCTATCACTGAAGTCAAGGAGGGGGGGGGGTGGCTCCTCGTGACGGATGTAAAGTCCCATAACAATCCATGTAACAATTAACGTGTACACCTCGCCCGTGCGGAGCGAGCGGCTGGCTGTCCTCCAGCAGCTCCCACTGCTGCTGGCAACATCCCGGCCGGTCGTTCTGGCCGGTGACTTCAACTGCATCATCGACGCGGCTGGACCATCCGGCAGTGCTGACAGGAGGCTGGACAGTAGCTCTAGACTCCTGATGGGAACGGTTAAAGACACAAAGTTCTGAGACGCCTTCAGCACCCCTGCAGGTGGAGCACAGCCAAAATGCACTTGGACCAGAACGGACAGCTCAGTACGGTCCCAGATAGACTTCCCCTTCACATCAAAAGCAGTCATGGTCAGATCCACCGACGTCACACCGGTGTTCTTTTCTGGCCACTGCCTCCTTCGTGCCTCCTGTCACCTACAGGAGGACCTGAAGGCAGGCAGGGGGACCTGGAAGTTGAACGTCAAACTGTTGACCCCAGAGAACCTAGTGGAACTAAAGAGGGATTACGCAGGTTGGAGAACTGGGAAGCTCCTCTTTGACTCTCCGATTCACTGGTGCGAAGCAACCATCAAGAGGTTCTTCATCCTCAAAGGTGTTCAGAAAGCTAGACAGAGTCAGAGGGAACTGTGTCAACTCCAGACAGACTTGCAGCAACTCCTCCTTCTGCAGTCGAGAGGGGTGGATGTGAGGGAGGAGCTCCGAGAGGTGAAGAGCCGGCAAGCCCATCTCCACGCCTCAGAATCCTCGAATATCATCTTCCAATCCAGGGTCCACTCTGTGGATCAGGATGAGAGGTGCTCACGCTTCTTCTTCCAAAAGGTTCACAGGGGGAGCTCTGTGATTCTCAGCCTTAGGGAAGAGGACGGCTCAGTAACATCCTTGCAGATGAAAATACCCAGGATCTGCAGATCCTTCTGTGCCGGTCTGTATGACAGTAAGACCACAGACAGCACGACCTCCCAAAACATCCTGTCCTCTATCACAGAGGTGCAGGACAACAGCAAGCGGGAGGATCTGGATCAGCCACTGTCCCTGGAGGAGCTGACTGGCTCCATCCGTTCCCTTGGCATGAATAGAACTCCCAGAAGCAACGGATTACCAGCAGAGTTGTACTCCGCTCTGTGGGACTGGATGGGCCTGGACCTGCTGGAAGTGTACAACGCTGTGCTTCTGGCTGGCAGCATGTCAGACCATGAGGAAAGACGTCATTGACAAGCAGAAGGGGGAGGGGGAGGACATCAGGAACTGGAGACCCATTTCACCGTTGAACGTGGAATATAAGATCCTGTCCGAGGCCATCGCCAACTGAGTCAAGCCTGCTCTGGGACAGGTGATCCAGCTGGACCAAACCTGTGCTGTACCTGGCAGGAAAATCTCTGACAGCCTCGCACTGCTCTGGGATACCATCGTCTACGTGCAGGACAAAGGGGTGGGTGCCTGCCTGGTCAGCTTGGACCAGGAGAAGGCCTTTGACAGGAGATCACACACGTACATGCTGGACATGCTCTCCCAAAGTGGGTTTTGGGGAGGGAATCAGGAATTGGATCCAACTGCTCCACACAGATACCCGTAGTGCAGTGCAAATCAATGGGTGGGAGACAGAGAGTTTCCCCATCAGGTCTGGAGTCAGGCAGGGTTGTCCATTCTCCCCTGTCTTGTGTGCTGCACTGAACCCTTTGCCAAATTCATCCGGAAGGACGAGAGCACAAGAGGGGTGACGTTGCCGGGCAGTGGGGGCACAGAACGCAAAACCTCCCTGTACGTGGATGATGTCTCCATCTTCTGCTGGGACCCACGGTCAGTTCACAGATTGATCAGCATCTGCGACCAGTTCAAGTTGGCATCAGGGACCAGAGTCCATGGAGGGGAGGCTGGTTTCCGTGGTGTGCTGGGCTGTGTCCACAACTCTCTGCAGTTTCTTGCGTTCACAGGCAGAGCAGTTGCCGTGATGCATCCGGATAGAATGCTTTCTGCGATGCATCTATAAAAGTTGGTGAGGGTTGATGGGGACATGCCGAATTTCTTTAGCCTCCTGAGGAAGTAGAAGCGCTGGTGAGCTTTCTTGGCTGCAGCGTCTACTTGGTTGGACCAGGACTGGCTATTGGTGGTTTTCACTCCGAGGAATTGAAGCTCACTAAACAAACTATTGAGTGTTTTTTGGAGTGATGTTCTCATCACATCCTGATATTCACGCCTTATGCCGTGCGTGCTCCTGACCTCGTTCTTCATGACATGAGGTCACTTGGTCTCACCCTATCCGAGATATTGTCTGACCTATCCCTCACCCCAACATTTTCTGCTACTGAAAACCCCTGCATTTGACCCATATCCATCCCTCTGAACCTTTCTTATCCAGAATATAGCGTTACAGTTATAGAGACCAACTTGTTTTCTCTTTCTCAGTTCCGATGAAGGGTCCCAGACCTGAAAAGTTAACTATGCTTCTCTATCCACAGACGCTGCCTGACCTGCTGAGTGATTCCCTGCACTTTCAGCTTTTCACTCATGAAAATGAGTTAAAAAGGTAGTTCTGGGAGTTAAACTGATAAGTCCTTCGGACCTGATCATCAGCATTAAAAGAGGTAACCATGGCAACAGGCGTCATCTTGCAGAATTGGATTACAGAACAGTTCCTGCAGATCCAAGGGTGGCAAATGAAATCCCATTATTTAAAAGTGAAGGGGGGGGGGGGGGAACGCAGAGAGCTACAGATTGGTTAGCCTAATGTCAGTGGAAGGGAAAATGCTACGAGATATTATGGATGGTATAACAGAGCACCTAGAAAATATAAATAGTATTAGACAAAGTTAATACGGATATCTGGAAAGGAAATTGTGTTTGAGATTTTTGAAGATGTATCTGGCAGAATAGATACGGTGAACCAGTGGACGTGGTGTACTTGAATAATGTCCTACAAAAGGGATTAGTGAGCAAAGTTAAAGCACATGGAATGTAAGGGCATGGATTGAGAATCGGTTCACAGACAAGAAACAGTAGGAATAAATGGGTCATTTTTGGGATGAGAGTCTGCGACTAGTGGGTTGTAGGGGACAGTGCTTGGGGGTCGCAGCTGTTCACAATATACATCAATAGTCATAGAGCAATACAGGCCCTTCGGCCCAACCACAGTGCCCACACAGCTAGTCCCAATTTCCTGCGTTCGGCCCATATCCCTCCAAGCCCCACCCCTCCATGTACTTGTCCATGTGCTTCTTAAATGATACTGTTGTACCTGCCTCACCCACTTCCTCTGGCAGCTCGTTCCATACACTCACCACCCTCTGTGTGAAAAAGTTGCCCCTCAGGTCCTTTTTAAATCTTTCACCATAGTTTTGGACCCCTACCCTGGGGAAAAGACTGTTACCGTTCACCTCTCATAATTTTAAACACTTCTATAAGGTCGCCCCCTCGTTCTCCTACGTTGCAAGGAATAATGATCCAAGGAAGAACGTTCCAATGGTTCAGATGAGGGGACAGAACATAATATTTCTAAGTTTGCTGAAGGCATAACTCTGGACGGTGAGTGGTGAGGAGGATGCAAAGAGGCTTCAAAGTGATTTGAGTGAGAGGGCAGGTGCCGTGTAACGTGACTAAGTGGTGAAGAGTGATGGACAGGGAAATGTTAGTGTACAAAGGGACTGTCCTTGCACGCCAGTCTCTGAAAGCTAACGTTCGGGTGAAACTAGGAGTGAAGAAAGCAAGTAGTATCGGCCTCCCCACTCCCACACCGCCCCGTCTGTCCTCGGCCTCCTCCCCCCCTGCCGGGGTGAGGCCAAACTCAAACGAGAGGGACAGCCCCTCGTGCTCCTCCTGGGGAGTCTACATCCCGACGGCATGGACATTGAATTCTCCAGCTCCCGGTGACTGCTCCCCCCTCTGTCCCTTTTCTCTCTCGTGGCCTGTCCTGTTCCTTCTCACCCCAGCTGCCCCCCCCAGTCACCCACACGCCCCTCCCACTGGGTCCACCCCCCCCCACCCCCCCCCCCCCCCCCCCCCCCGCCGCCACTGTTCCCATCTTCCCTCCCCACCTCCCTTATTTGGTTCCAGGCTCAGATTCCGTCATCTGCAGCCCTCTGTCACCTCCACCTCTCACCTCCCAGCCTCTGTCGCTATCACCACTCTCCCCCCCCCCCCATCTGCCTATCAGCCCTCCTCACCCGGATCCACCCATCACTTGCCAGCTCTTGCCGCACCCCTTCCCTCCACTCCTTTATACCGGCTCTCTCCCCTCTACTCTTCCAGTCCTGATGAAGGGTCTCGACCCGAAATGTCGACTGTCCACTCCCCTCCACGGATGCTGCCTGACCCGCTGAGTTCCCCCAGCATCTTGTGTGTCGCCCCAGATTCCAGAGTCTGCAGTCTCTGGCCTCTCCAATATTCTCACTTCCATTGCAGAAGATTTTGAGAAGAGGAGCTTTAATTGTACAGAGTTTTGGTGAAACGTTGGTGAAACAAGAGGGCAGAGGTTTAAGGTCAGAGGCGAGAGATTTAAAAGGAACATCGGGGCAGCTTCTTCACACAAAGCGTGGTGCGTATTTGGAATGAGCTGCCAGAAATAGTGGTTGAGGCGGGTACATTAAAAGACATCAAGATAAGTCCACGGATAGGAGAGGTTTAGAGGGCTATGGGCCAAACACAGGCAGATGGAACCAGCTCGCTGGGCAACACAGTCAGCATGGACAAGATGGGCCAAAGGGCCTGTTTCCGTGCTGTGTGACTCTGTGACTTTGTGACTACACCTGGTGTACGGTGTGTGTTTTGGGGTTTGGGTCCTTACCTAAGAAGGGTACACCTGCCGCAGAGGACAAGCAGAGGTTCAGCACACTGGTTCCAGGGATGACGGGACAGCTATACAATGAGAGATCATGTTGACTCAGCTTGGAAGAATGAGAAGGGATTTCTGAGAAATGTCCAGGACTCTGACAGAATGAGACAGGCCAGAGGTGGGGAGGATGTTCCCCTGATTGGTTTTGGTGGGGGGGGGGTGTCTAAAATGAGAGCTCACAGTCCCATGGTATGGAGGAAAGCGGTGGAGAAATTGAGGGAGATGATCTGTGGAATCCTCTACCTGTGGAGGGCAAGTCGCTGAGTATACTTAAGGCAACAGATAGACACGAAAAGCATCAAGGGGTTTGGGGAGAGAGCAGGAATATATTGTTGAGTTAGAACGATCAGCTGTTCTCGTACTGAGCTACAGGGCAGGCTCGATGGGACCAATGGTCGTCTGCTCCTATTTTTGATTTTAACCAAGAGACTCGTCCCTCAAAGTGGCAACGCAGGTAGTCACAGTGATGAAGAAGGCAAACACCACACTTGCCTTCATCGGTCAGGGCACTGAGTACAAGAGGTGTTGTAGCTGTTACAAGACACTGGTGAGGCCGCACCTGGAGAACTGTGTGCAGTTCTGGTCGCCCAGCTATGGGAAGGGGGCGATGATGCTGGAGACGGGGCAGAACAGATTCACGGGGATGTTACCGGGACTGGAGGGCTTGAGTTATGAGGAGAGGCTGGACAGGCCAGGACTGTTTCCCCTGGAGCGAAGGAGGCTGAGGGGTAACCTTACAGAGGTTCATAAAATCATGAGGGGCAGAGATAAGGTGGATGGTCACAGTCTGCTCCCCAGGGTAGGGGAGTTGAAAACTAGAGGGCAGAGGTTTAAGGTGAGAGGGGAAAGATTTAAAGGAGCAACAGTTTCTTGCTCCAGGTTCCAGCGTCTTCAGCCTCTTGTGTCTCAAGATTTTAAGGGGACCTGAGGGGCAACTTTTTCACACAGAGGGTGGTCAGTATATGGAACGAGCTGCCAGAGGAAGTGGGTGAGGCAGGTACATTAACAACATTTAAAAGACACTTGGACAGGTCCATGGATAGGAAAGGTTTAGAGGGATACGGGCCAAACGCAGGCAAATGGGACCAGGCCAGGGAGGCACCTCGGTCAGCATGGATGAGTTGAGATGAACAGCCTGCTTCCGTGCTGTACAACTCTATGAAAGGTCCAGGGACACCA
This sequence comes from Pristis pectinata, assembly GCF_009764475.1. NCBI lineage: Eukaryota > Metazoa > Chordata > Chondrichthyes > Rhinopristiformes > Pristidae > Pristis > Pristis pectinata. Next base: position 3,850,448 of record NC_067411.1, on the reverse strand, counting down.
GTAAAACCTCCCATGAGAAAGACCATCGCTGTTCACGGCAGTGAACCTTCGAAACAGAGGTTCAAAACCAGTTTTATTATCACTGACTTACATATATGATGTGAAATGTGTTGTTTTGCGGCAGCAGTACAGTGCAGGACATAAAATTACTATAAATTACAAAAATAAATAAATAGTGTAAAAAAAAGGAATAACGAGGTGGTGTTCACAGGTGCATGGACCGTTCAGAAATCTGATGGCGGAGGGGAAGAAGCTGTTCCTGAATCATTGAGTGTGGGTCTTCAGGCTCCTGTACCTCCTCCCCGATGGTAGTAACGAGAAGAGGGCATGTCCTGGGTGCATCGTGTTTGTTGGGTGGGAGTGTGGGAGATCCTCAGATCTACAGTACACAAAGGGGAGGCAGCTACCTAGATGGGCTGAAAGGCCGCCTCCTGCTCTAATGGAACAGGAGCGATGCTGTGAAAGATGGCTCCATTACCAGCAGCTGTTGGCATGCCTGGTCCCCACCAGCTGCCAACCATCGATCCACGGCGAGAACTGAGTGACGGTCCACTCATTATTCCCCTCACTCCAGGCTGCAAGTGGCTGCTAATGGGGTCCATGGGAAAAGCATTAGTTGGCTGCAACTTCCTCAGTGCTCATTATGAGGCAGGAGGAGTCTCTTAGCAACAACAGCCATCGATCATTCTGGCACAACTTCAGAGCAAAGGCACCAGGCTGAGACAAGAAGGCAGGAGAGAGCGAGCTCAGGCGCAGTCTGGGGCAGCACCACACTGCACTCTGTGTCTGACCCCGGGATTGTGTGATGGGACGGTGTAGAGGGAGCTTCACTCTGTGTCTGACCCTGGGAGTGTGTGATGGGACGGTGTGGAGGGAGCTGCACTCTGTGTCTGACCCCGGGATTGTGTGATGGGACGGTGTAGAGGGAGCTTCACTCTGTGTCTGACCCTGGGAGTGTGTGATGGGACGGTGCGGAGGGAGCTTCACTCTGTGTCTGACCCCGGGAGTGTGTGATGGGACGGTGTAGAGGGAGCTTCACTCTGTGTCTGACCCCGGGAGTGTGTGATGGGACGGTGTAGAGGGAGCTTCACTCTGTGTCTGACCCTGGGAGTGTGTGATGGGACGGTGTAGAGGGAGCTTCACTCTGTGTCTGACCCCGGGAGTGTGTGATGGGACGGTGCGGAGGGAGCTTCACTCTGTGTCTGACCCTGGGAGTGTGTGACGGGACAATGTACCAGATAAATCTTTCCCCTTTCACCTTAAACTTAGACTCCCCTACCCTGGGGAAAAGGCTGTGACCATCCACCTTATCTCTACCCCTCATGGTTTTATAAACCTCTATAAGGTCACCCCTCAGCCTCCTTCGCTCCAGGGAAAACAGTCTCTCTTTGTAACTCAAGCCCTCAAGCAACGTCTTTGTGAATCTTTCCTGCACCCTCTCTGGTTGAATCACATCCCTCCTATAGTATAGTAACCAGAACCGCACACGATATATCTGCTGCAGTCCCGTACGGCTGTAATATGACGTTCCAACTCACGTACTCAATGCCCTGTCCAATAAAGGCAAACGTGCCATATGCTGCCTTTACTACCTTGTCTATCTGTGTCACCACTTTTAAGGAACTGTGTACTTGTCCCTCTAATTTTCTCCATTCTACAGCACTCTCCTGGGCTCTGTCATTTCCTGTATTATGTCCTGGCCTGGTTTAACATCCCAAAATGCATCACTTTGTACTTGTCCAAGTTAAATTCCATCTGCCGTTCCACTTTCCCAGTTGACCTAGATCCTGTCATAACCTTAGACAACTTTCTTCACCGTCCACTGCACCACCAATTTTGGTGACATCCACACACTGACTACCCATGCCCCCGACATTCTCTTCCAAATGGTTAACATCGATGACAGACAACAGGGGACCCAGCACCGATCCCTGCGACACACCAGCGGTCACAGGCCTTCAGTCTGAGGAACAACCCTCCACTGCCACCACAGGACTCCCTCCACCAAGTCCATTTTGTATCCAATTAGCTAACTCACCCTGGATCCCATGTGATCTAACATTCCCGGCCAGCCTACCAAGTGGGAACTTGTCCAAAGCCTCGCTGAAGTCCATGTCAACAACGTCTACCACCCTGACCCTGTCTCGGTCACCTCAATCAGACTGGTGAGACACGATTTCCCACGCACAAAGCCACGCTGACTATCCCTAATCAGTCCTTGCCTTTCCAAATGTAGATGGATCCCATCTCTCAGAATCCCCTGCAGTAACTTTCCCACCACCGACATCAGGTTCACCGGCCTCTCGTTCCCTGGCGTGTCCTCGCAGCCCTAAAACCACGCACCAGTCTTCCAGCACCTCACCTGTGGCTGAGGAAGATACAAAAATCTCTGCCAGGGCCACAGCAATTTCTTCCCTTGCTACCCACAATGTCCTCAGATACACTTGGTCAGGCCCTGGGGATTTATCGACCTTCCTGTGCCTCAAGACTGCCAACACCTCCTCTTCGTACTGTCGATGTGTTTCAGGACGACACCCTTCTCTTCCCTGAACTCCCTGACTTCCACAACCTTCTCCATGGTAAACACAGACAAGAAGTATTCATTTAAGACCTCGTCATCTCCCGTGGCTCCACACATAGACAACCATCTTAAGGGGGTTCACATCTTTGTGAATCTTTCCTGTACCTTCTCTGGTTGAATCACATCCTTCCCATAGTATGGCAACCAGAACTGCACACAATATGCCCTGGTGCAGTCCTGTACAGCTGATCCTTAACGGGACCTGTTCTCTCCCTAGTTACTCAATCAAAGTCGGGTTTATTGTCACATGCACAAGTCCATGTGTGCACAGGTGCAATGAAAAACTTACTTGCAGCAGCATCACAGGCACAGAGCATCAGATAAGCAGCATCCACAAAAAAAAAATAAATTAAACATAAATAACGTGCAACTTCTCCAAGAAAAAGAACAATTAGAACAAAAACAAAATGATCAAAGTGGTCATAGTGTGGCTAAACTGTAGTGATTAAGGTTGTGCCGGTTAGTTCAAGAACCAAATGGTTGAAGGGAAGTAGCTGTTCCTGAACCTGGTGGTGTGGGACTTCAGGCTTCTGTACCTCCTGCCCGATGGGAGCTGCAAGAAGATGGCATGGCACAAAATCCCTTAGGATTCTCCTTAACTTATCTGCCAGAGGTATCTCATGGCCCCTTTTTGCCCTCTTGATTTCCTTCTTAAGTTACTCCTACATCCTTATCAAGTGAATTTTATACCAAGTGAATTATATGTCAAGTATTTCAAGTGAATCAAATGTCAGGCATCCCTTGAATTCACTTGATCCCAGCTGCCTATACCCCCCATATGCCTCCGGAACCTCAATATCCCTTGTCGACCAGGGCTCCCTGATCCTGTCAGCCTTCACTCCAACAGGAACATGTGTCCCTAAACTCTCCCTATCTCACTTTTAAAAGAACTCTCCTGCCCCTGTCTCTGTGGAGAGAGAACCCGATGAGAGAGAGAAATCATCAACGCTCTTTCTCCACCGATGCTGCCTGACCCTCTGAGTTTTTCAACATTTTCAGTAGAGATTTTCAGTCTCGACCCGAAATGTTGACTGTCCATTCCCCCCACAGATGCTGCCTGACCTGCTGAGTTCCCCCAGCATCTTGCGTGTTGCTCCAGATTCCAGCATCTGCCGTCCCTTGTCTCATCAGCATTTTCTGTTTCTATTTCCCGAAAGCATTCCTCTCTGGGTCAGCACAGTACAGGCCCTTCGGCCCACGATGTTGTGCTGACATTTTATCCTGGTCTAATATCAATCTAGCCCTTCCCTCCCATTTTTCCATCATTCATGTGGTTATCTAAGAGCCTCTTAAATGTCCCTTTTAGGGTTATTTCCCATTACCCATCTTCCCACTATGGACTGGTTTCCAATTGTCATTCCCCCAGGTTTTCCAAGGAATGTTGCGGTGTCTATCTGGGAGACGACCCTCCTCTCTGTCTCTCCTCGTGTTCCAAGGAGCTGCAGCTCAATTTCACCACCAGTAGGTGACACCAGAGGACCATTTCCTCGAAACGCCTGGGATGTGGCGGATTGGTGCCAGCACCACCGCCTGCTGGGAGCTGATGGAACTGCGGCTGGCCCACGGCCAACAGAACCTCCCAGTGCAGATCGAGGCCATTTGACCCATCATTCCCATGTTAGGTTTCTGAAAGAAAGGTTTGCATGCAGGGGAATTCACCAGGATGCTGCCTGAATTGGAGGACATTATTTTGGAGAGGGATTAAATAGTTTTTCCTGGAGCGAAGGAGCCTGAGGGGTGACGTGAAGTGCGTAACATTTTAAGAGGTGCAGATAGGACATTGTTGGAGTCTTTTGTTTTTGTGGGGCATGAAAAACAAAAGGGTGTAAGTATAAGATGAGAAGGAGTTTCAGAAGGGATCTGAGAGGTAAATTTTTTAAACAAAGATTCAGAATCAGAATCAGATTAATTATCACTGACTTACATGACGTGAAATTTAAGATATTAAGATACTTATTTATTAGTCACATGTACATTGAAAGACACGTTACAGAGAATGTGCTGGGGGCAGCCCGCAAGTGTTGCCACACTTCTGGCGCCAACATAGCACGCCCACAACTTCCTAACCCGTACGTATTCGGAATGTGGGAGGAAACCGGAGCACCCGGAGGAAACCGACGCAGACACCAGGAGAACGTACAAACTCCTAACAGACAGCGGTCAGAATTGAACCTGGATCGCTGGTGCTGTAATAGTGTTACGCTAACCGCTACACTACCGTGCCGTTTTGCGGCAGCAGTACAGTGCAGACATAAAATTACAATAAATTTTAAAAATATTGAAAAAAAAGGAATAATGAGGTAGTGTTCATGGGTTCATGGCGGAGGGTAAGAAGCTGTTCCTGGAACGTTGTGTGGGTCTTTAATCTCCTGTACCTCCTCCCTGATGGCAGTACTGAGAAGAGGGCATTCTTGAAGATGTCCTTGATGGTGGGGAGGGTTATGCCCATGATGGAGCTGGCTGAGTCTACAACACTCTGCAGCCTCCTTTGACCCTGCACATTGGAGCCTCCATACCAGGCTGTGATGCAACCAGTCAGAATGCTCTCCACCGAACATCTGTAGAAATTTGCAAGTCTTTGGTGACAGACCAAATCTCCTCAAACTCCTAGCGAAGTCGAGCCACTTCAAGTGGTTGTTATCTGGAACGTGCTGCCAGAGGAGGGGGTGGAATCAGATCCAATCACTACATTTAAGAGGCATTTAGACAGACACTTCAATAGGCAAGGCATAAAAGGGTACGGATCTAACGTGGGCAAATGGGATTAGAGTCATAGAGTCACACAGCACAGATACAGGCCCTTCGGCCCAACTGGTCCATGCTGACCAAGATGCCCACCTGAACTCATCCCATTTGCCAGCGTTTGGCTCGTATCCCTCTAAACCTTTCCTATCCATGCACCTGATGCACCGTCCATGACTTGCTAACTCTGTGTTATTATGCCATATTACTCAACATTAAGTCGTCTCCTCGGGGCTTTGCAGCCAATTAATCTTCTGGAGTTCTTGTCCCTTTGTGTGGTGTAAGAACCATGGCTGTCGATTTTCACACAGTAAAGGAACAACGTCCAAATGGCAAGCCTTGATGTATAGATATTGGCCACAGCGCCAGGCTTTCTGTCAAATAGCAGTTGTGGGAAGTTCCTCCTTAACGAGCGGCTTGGGCTTCTGCTTAACATCTCGTCCACATGGCAACACTGGTGACCCCCGCGTTACGGGCAGGGGTTACATTTCTAGACAACTGTCCGATCACGATTTCCCGTAACGCGATCCCGCATCACCTGCGCAAGCATCAAGAAATGCATAGTGCAGCGGTTAGCATAATGCTTTGCAGCGCCAGTGACCCGGGTTCAATTCCGGCCGCTGTCTGTAAGGAGTTTGTATGTTCTCCCCATGTGTCTGCGTGGGTTTCCTCCGGGTGCTCCGGTTTCCTCCCACATTCCAAAGACGTAGGGGTTAGGAAGTTGTGGGCATGCTATGTTGGCACCAGAAGCGTGGCGACACTTACGGGCTGCCCCCAGAACACTGTACACAAAAGATGCATTTCACTGTGTGTTTCGATGTACATATGACCAATAAAGAAATCTTATCTTATCTCTCTGGATCTATACAGCACAGAAACAGGCCCTTCAGCCCATCTCGTCCATGCCGACCAGGATGTCTATCTGAGCTAGTCCCATTTGCCTGCACTTGGCCCATATCCATCTAAACTTTCCCTACACATGTAACTGTCCAAGTGTCTTTTAAATGTTGTTAATGTACCCACCTCACCCACTTCCTCTGGCAGCTTGTTCCATATACTCACCACCATCTGCGTGAAAAACTTGCTCCTCGAGTCCCCTTTAAATCTTTCCCCTCTCACCTTAAGCCTGTGCCCTCTAGTTCTATGCTCTCCTACCATGGGTAAACAACTGCGACTATTCACCTTATCTATACCCCTCATGATCTTATAAACCTCTATAAGGTCACCCCTCAGCCTCCTTCGCTCCAGGGAAAACAGTCGCAGCCTGTCCAGTCTCTCCTTATAACTCAAACCCTCCAGTTCTGGTAACATCCTTGTGAACCTCTTCTGCACCCTCTCTAACTTAATCACACCCTTTCTGTGCTTCAGTAAGATTAATTTTACATGCTTCACCCTTCCTGTAGCAGGGTGACCAGAACTGCACACAATACTCCAAGTGCGGTCTCACCAACATCTTGTACAGTTGCAATGTGATGTCCCAACTCCTGTACTCAATGCCCTGAGTCAGCAAAGAATAGATCTTGTGTTTATCTATTTACTTTTATCACTGAAATCCTGTAAGAGCAAATTTTATTCCATATCACAAGTTTTAGTGATTTGCGAATTCTGTCGCAATGAATTTCTGTTCCCCAAAGTGTAACGGAACAGAGGGACCTAGGAGTACAAGTGCATAGTTGGCTGAAAGTGGCGTCACAGGAAGACAGGGTGTTGAAGAAGGTGTCTGGCACACAGGCCTTCGTCCGTCAGGGCACTGAGTATAGAAGTTGGGAAGTTACGTTGCAGTTGTATAAGACATTCGTGAGGCCGCACTTATAGTTTATAACAGGGTGACCTAAACTGTGTACAGTTTAGGTCACCCTATTATAGGAAAGATGTAACTAAACTAGAAAGAGTGCAGCAAAGATTTTCCAGGATGTTGCCTGGACTTGGGGGCCTGAGTTACAAGGAGAGGTTGTGTAGACGAGGACTTTATTCCCTGGGATGTAGGAGATTGAGGGGTGACCTGATAGAGGTGTATAAGATCATGAGGGACATAGACAGGGTGAAAGCACACAGTTTTCCCAAAAACAGGAGGGCAGAGGTTTAAGATCAGAGGCGAGGGATTTAAAAGGGACATCGGGGCAGCTTCTTCACACAAAGGGTGGTGCGTATTTGGAATGAGCTGCCAGAAACAGTGGTTGAGGTGGGCACATTAGCAACATTTAAAAGCCATCTAGATAAGTCCATGGATAGAAGAGGTTTAGAGGACTATGGGCCAAATGCAGGCAGATGGGACTAGCTCGCTGGGCAACACAGTCGGCATGGACGAGTTGGGCCGAATGGCCTGTTTCCATGCTGTGTGACTTTATGATTCTATAACACAAGAGTCACCTGAAACTCCAAACTACCCACTGCACTGGAGAGCTATCCAATCAGTCCTACACACCAATCTCCTGGTGGCCAGCTAATTCCAGTTCCCATTCCCACACCAACATGTCTGTCCACAGCCTCCTCCACTGCCAAGTCGAGGCTAGACGCAGATTAGAAGAACAGCGCCTCGTATTCCCCCTGGGCAGTCTCCAAGCTGGTGGCTTGAACATCAAATTCTCCAACTTCCAGCCTTCGTCAGTCAGGGCATTGAGTATAGAGGTTGGGAGGTTGTGTTTCAGTTGTACAAGACATTGGTGAGGCCTCACTTAGAGTATTGTCTCTAGTTTTGGTCGCCCTGCTGTAGGAAAGATGTTGTTAAATTGGAAAGAGTACAGAAAAGATCTACGAGGATGTTGCCAGGACTCAAGGGACTGAGTTATAAGGAGAGGTTGGCCAGGCTACGACTTTATTCCTTGGAGTGTAGGAGAATGAGGGGCGATCTGATAGAGGTGTATAAAATCGTGAGGGGCATAGATAGGGTGAAGGCACACAGTCTTTTTCCCAGGGTTGGAGAATCAAGAACTAAAGGGCATGGGTTTAAGGTGAGAGGGGAGAGATTTAATAGGAACTTGAGGGGCAACTTTTTACACAGAGGGTGGTGAGTATATGGAACGAGCTGCCAGAGGAAGTGGTTGAGGCAGGTACATTAACAACATTTAAGAGACACTTGGACAGGTACAAGGATATGGGTCAAACACAGTCAAATGGGACCAGCTTGGATGGGCATCTTGGTCGGCATGGACCAGTTGGACCGAATGGCCTGTTTCTGACTGTGTGACTCTATGACTCTGTGACCTTGTAGTGACTCACAAGTACACACTCACTCCGTTGAGCCAATCCATTGCCCTTGTTGCATTAACAAGCCTCCACCACCCTCGCTCAGGCTGCACCACCCCCTCCTGTGTCATTCAGTTCTCTCTTGGCCTCCATTCTATCACAGACACTCTATCTCCTCTTCCCCCTTCTCTAACTTAACCATGTTTGTTTCCTCTTCGACATGAAACGTTGACTCTGTTCCTCCCTCCACAGATGCTGCCTGACCTGCTGAGTGTGCCTGCTATTTTCATTCCCTTAGTATCTAGATTCTTCCTGATGGCAACAAAAATAAAATACTGCAGATGCTGGAAGTCTGAAATAAATCAGGTGAAATAAATCACACTCTTGTCTACATCCATGGTGCTGAGGTCGAGAGGGTTGAGAGCTTCAAGTTCCCAGGAGTGAACATCACCAATAGCCTGTCCTGGTCCAACCACGTAGACAGCACAGCCAAGAAAGCTCACCAGCGCCTCTACTTCCTCAGGAGGTTAGAGAAATTTGGCACGTCCCCTTTGACTCGCACCAACTTTTATCGATGCACCATAGAAAGCATCCTATCCAGATGCATCACGGCTTGGTACGGCAACTGCTCTGCCCCGGACCGCAAGAAACTGCAGAGAGTTGTGGACACAGCCCAGCACATCACGGAAACCAGACTCCCCTCCACAGACTCTGTCTACACTTCTCGCTGTCTCAGTAAAGCAGCCAACATAATCAAAGACCCCACTCACCCCGTACATTCTCTCTTCTCCCCTCTCCCATCGGGCTTTTGTATTTTCAAAAGCCTGAAAGCATGTACCAACAGGCTCAAGGACAGCTTCTATCCCGCTGTTATAAGACAATTGAACGTTTCCCTAGTACGATAAGATGGACTCTTGACTTCACAATCTACCTCATTATGACCTTGCACCTTATTGAATGCCTGCACTGCGCTTTCTCTGTAACTGTGACACTTTATTCTGCATTCTGTTATTGTTTTCCCTTGTACTACCTCAATGCACTGTTGTAATGAAACGATCTGTATGGACGGTATGCAAGACAAGTTTTTCACTGTACTTCAGTACAATAATAAACCAATTTACCAATTAAAATCAGCAACACTACAGGTGCTGGTAATCTGAAATAAAAACCAGCAAGTTTTTTCACAGGGAGGGTGGTGGTTACCTGGAACAAGCTGTCAAAGGAGGTATTGGAGGGAGATACAATTACAGGAGACACCTGTGTGCAGCCATTTGGAGAACAGAAATTTGCTCTTATCGAATTCACAAACCACTATCCAAAAATCACCTGCCACACCCCCTTCCCAGTGGGGCTGCCAAGTTCTCGGACACTTAACTTTGCCTCTTCTGTTATTGTCACTGTAGCATTTCTTTCTGCACTACTTCAGATTGCACCACGGTCTTTGCCCCGTTCTGTTGATTTCCACTCACCATATTGTAATTATTACCGCGTACACTGTGAGCTTCACACGAGGAAGGGATTTCACTGCACCCCGGTGTGTATGACAATAAATTAATATAGAACATAGAACATAGAACAATTACAGCACAATTCAGGCCCTTCGGCCCACAAAGCTGTGCCGAACATGTCCCTACCCTAGAAATTACTAGGCTTACCCATAGCCCTCTATTTTACTCAGCTCCATATACCGATCTAACAGTCTCTCGAAAGACCCTATCGTATCAGCCTCCACCACCATTGCCGGCAGCCCATTCCACACACTCACCACTCTCTGAGTAAAAAACTTACCCCTGACATCTCCTCTATATCTATTCCCCAGCACCTTAAACCTATGTCCTCTTGTGGCCACCAATTCAGCCCTGGGGAAAAGCCTCTATCTACCCTATCAATACCTCTCATCATCTTATACACCTCAATCAGGTCCCCCCTCATCCTCCGTCTCTCCAAGGAGAAAAGCCCGAGTTCCCTCAACCTGCTTTCATAAGGCATGCTCCGCATTCCAGGCAGCATCCTTGTAAATCTAATCTGAGATAGGGAATAAAATTTGCTCTGATGGAATTTAGTGAAAAAAAGGTGAATAGATAAACACAATATATATTTTCTTTCATCTTGTGTTCCTTGCACAGATAATGGGGCTTCGCATTGCAGAGAATCACGACACATACAATTTTCTAGGAATGCAGCCCTCCTGTAAAGTAGGACCGCCGTATTGTGATATTTGGATAAGAAAGGAGCAGAGAGATACAGACCTAATGCAGGCAAATGTGACTCGTGTGAGTCAGTGTGGACCAGGGGGGTTTCTGTGCTCTGCAGTTTTGTGATTCTGTGAATGAAACCTGTCAGCAGGCCCAGGCAGCGTCTGTGCAGAGAGAAAGAGGTGTTAACATTTTCGATTTTCGTCGGAACTTGGGAAAGTCAGGGATAAATCAAAAAGCAAAGGGAGCTGGGATGGGGAGAACGAGCAGGGAAGGCCGGGGACAGAGCAGGAGGTATTGAATGGTGAAAGGGGTTTTGGAGCATTGTGACAGCGGGTGGGAGTTGGAGACAAGTAAAGAGGCAAAATCCGGGTGTGGAGGAGGGGGGAGGTGGGGTGGGGTGGGGTGGAGTGGGGGGAGGGTGCACATCACCTGGGAAGAACTGCAAGGCTTTTTTCTGCATGGAATTGGTCTGAGAGACTGAGAAGGGAGCACAGGGAATGTAGGAGGGACTCAGCACACGGGCAGCAGGCTTTTAAAGCAGCTGATCTGCACTGAGTAAGTGAAGTCAAGTCAAGTTTAATGCCATGGGCACAGGTGCAGTGAGGTACAGGGACAGTGAGAAACTTGCGGCAGCATCGCAGGCACGTAGGTACGGACAACACACAGAACAGAAATTATACACACATTACACAAGGCAGGGAAGAAAGATGACTGTGCAGAACAAGACATTAGTGCAAAAAAACACAATCAGACACAAGTCCACAGTCGTGTAAGAGGTGGTCCGTAGTGTTCCGATGCTGAGGTAGGGTTCGGGTTGTGCCGGTTGGTTCAAGAACCTGATGGTTGAAGGGAAGTAGCTGTTCCTGAACCTGGTGGTGTGGGACTTCAGTCTTCTGTACCTCCTGCCCGATGGGAGCTGAAGAGGGCGTGACCCAGATGGTGAGGATCCTTGATGATAGATGTCACCTCCTTGAGGCAGCACCTCCTGTAGATGCTGTCAGTGGTGAGGAGGGCTGTGCCCGTGATGGACTGGGCTGTGTCCGCTACCCTCTGCAGCCTCTTGCCTTCCTGTGTGCTGTCTGCCAGGAACATATTGGTCAAGACGTAGCAGAGGTCAGAGCCAAGGAGAGTTGGACAGCAGGAAAAATTAGAGGGTATGGTGCTGGTGCGGCGGTTAACTGACTGGGCTGATGACCCAGAGGCTGGGAGTAACCGTGCAGGTCCTGAGTTCAAATCCCAACGCAGCGACTTTGGAATTTAAGTTCTGTCAACAGTCTGACATGTCTTGAAAGAGGATTTCTCTTCTGAAAATCTGGCTTATGTGGGTCTTCTGGAGCACGTTAGAACATGGCCACTCCACTAAAGGGGGCAAGTAGGGATGGACAATATATGCTGGTCCTGTCAGAGACACACATGTCCCAGAAGTGAATTGTAAAGGAAGGACTTCCCACAGTGAAATGAAGAGGAATAGTCTCCAGAAACTGTCCAAAGTCAAACCAGGGTAGGACTTATACAGTGAATAGTAGGGCCCTGGGGAGTGTTGTAGAATCGAGGAACCCAGGAGTACAAGTACATTTGGCACGCTGGCCTTCATCGGTCACTGAGCTGGGATGTTATGTTGCAGTTGTATAAGACATTGGTGAGGCCACACTTGGAGTATTGTTTGCGTAGGGTTTTGGTCGCCCTGTTACAGGAACGACATCATTAAGTTGGAAAAAGTGCAAAAAAGATTTAGGAGAACATTGCCAGGAGAGGTCGGGCAGGCTGGGACTTTACTCCTTGGAGTGTAGGAGACTGAGGGGTGATCTTATAGAGGTGTATAAAATCATGAGGGGCATAGATAGGGTGAATGCACTCAGTCTTTTCCCCAGGGAAAGGGATCCATAGACTAGAGGGCATAGGTTTAAGGTGAGAGGGGAAAGATTTAAAAGGGATCTGAGGGGCAACTTCTTCACCCAGAGGGTGGTCCGTTTACAGGACAAGCTGCCAGAGGAAGTGGTTGAGACAGGTACATTGACAACATTTTAAAAGACTCTTGGACTGGTACATGGATAGGAAAGGTTCAGAGGGATATGAGTCAAATGCAGGAAAATGGGACTAGCTTAGATGGACACCTTGGCTGGCATGGACCAGCTGGGCTGAAGGGCCTGTTTCTATACTGTATCTTCCAGGACATGGTGTGTGATGCCTCCACTGCTGGTGTTACCCGAAGGGGACTCCTCTTTCTCCTTCCCTTATCCCTGCTCTCCCACCACTAACCTCCCATCTCCAAACACCAGCTCCCAACATTGACCAAGTGTCTCTGTGAAGTTTGCTGGGTGACTCCCTCCCCTCAGGTCAGGGAGCTGGGGTTCAGACTTCACCAGGGCAGAGAACTCAGCCAAGGTTGCACTGCCAGAGGCTTCACCTCGAGTGTGTGAGGCTGCGTGTGTGTGAGTGATTGTGAGCTTGGCTGAGTGTGCACATGTCTGATTTCATTGTGTGTGTGTGTGTGTGTGTGTGTGTGTTTGTGGTGTGTGTGAGACTGTGTGGTGTGTGTGTGTGTGAGAGTGCGTGTGTGTGTGATTGTGGTGTGTGTGTAAGCGTGAATGTGTGTAAGTGTGTGTGGTGTGTGTATGAGAGTATGTGTGGTGTGTGTGTGTGTGTGTGTGTGTGAGTGTGTGTGTGTGTGTGTGTGTGTGTGTGTGTGTGTGTGTGTGTGTGAGTGTGTGTGTGTGTGTGTGTGTGTGTGTGTGTGTGAGTGTGTGTGTGTGTGTGTTCTGTGGTTTGACTTTGGCTCTCACTGCAGTCTGGGCCCCTGTGAACCGTGAGCTTCACAAACTTTGCCTGGAAATTCCCCGAGCTCTTGCCAGAGATTCTGGGATTAATCACTTGGCACCGTTGAAGCTTTCACTGGTGATCGGTTGCAGCAGAGCCCTTGCCTGCCATAGCTGAGTCCGGCAACAATGGGATGTTTGTGAGCGGGCAGGGTGCTCACATGCCGGGAGCTGCCTCACATTCAACAACACCAGTTGGATGAAGAACGGTTTCCTGTTCTACTCCTTCGAACAACCAAGCGTGCCAAACACTTCAAACCCAGCGCATTGTGCTGGCAGTGATGAACACAGGGTCAACCGGCACAGAAAGAGGCCCTTCTTCCCATCAGCTTCCTGCCAACCATCAACCACCCATTCACACCAACCCTCCCCTAACACATTTTATTCTCCCCACCTTCCCATCAACCCCCCCCCCGGGTTCTACCCCTCACCCACACACTGGGGACAACTTACAGTGGCCCATTGATCCGCCGACCCTGGGCAGGCACGGTAGTGTAGCAGTTAGCGTAACGCTTTACAACACCAGCGACCCGGGTTCAATTCCGGCCGCTGTCTGTAAGGAGTTTGTACGTTCTCCCCGTGTCTGCGTGGGTTTCCTCCGGGTGTTCCGGTTTCCACCCACATTCCAAAGACGTACGGGTTAGGAAGTTGTGGGCGTGCTATGTTGGCACCAGAAACCTGGCAACACTTGCGGGCTGTCCCCAGAACACTCTACGCAAAAAGATGCATTTCACTGTGTGTTTCGATGTACATGTGACTAATAAAGAAATCTTATCTTATCTACGTCTTTGGGATGTGGGGCGAACCCATGGGGTGACAGGGAGAACATACAAACTCCACACACAGACAGCGGCGGAGGTCAGGATCGAACCCAGGTCTCTGGAGCCGTGAGGCAGCGACTTTACCCGCTGGGCCACTGTGTAGAAGGCGCAGTGCTAATTTCTGCACAGCAAGCTCCCACAGGTGTGCCTTAGTGCTACTGGCTGAGAGCAGGTGGGTGACAGAATGGCCTGGAGACCTGGTACAGGTGCGGGGTCTTGCTTTAACCCTTTAGCTGCCAGACCGCAAGGTTTGCTGCTGGTTTCCAACTGGGTGCTGCTGCTTCCCTCTCTCACTGTGAGCTGGGGTCACCTGCGAGCCCAGAGTGCACTGGCACTGGCTGCACTGGCACTGGACATGTGGGCCCTGGCAGGATTTAGATCTCCTCTTTTCCTGATGACTCAGATTGTCACACAAACACTGCAATCAATCGTTAACCAGGATTAATGACCAGGGACAGGAAACCCGATCCACTGCACGTGCTCTGGGTGCCCTGACAGTGCACGCAGTGTGGGCACGCTGGCAGGGAGCACACTGTCACTGGACTCACAGGACATTGGAGACATTGGCACTGGATGCACTGCTATTGAATGCACTGGACACTGGCACCAGGCACCAACATCAGACGCACCATGGGCACCCTGGCACAGGACACAATACTCTGGACACGCACACTGGGCACACTCGCAGATGGTATTGATACTGGACACACTGGCATCAGGTACGATCCACTGGTCAGACTCCATGGACACACTGGCACCTGGGCACCAGTTATATGGGCACTGGTCACTGATATTCGACCCAGTCACCTGGGCACACTGACACCAGACACTCCGGCACCGGACACAAGTAGCTGGCCGTGGGAACAGGCAGGGAATGGAGGGATGTGGATCAAGTGCAGGTAGAAGGGATTAGTTTAACTTGGCATCGTGTTTGGCACAGACGTGGTGGGCCGAAGGGCCTGTTCCTGTGCCGGACAGTTCTGTGTTCTCTGTACAGCTGGACATTCTGGAATTGGACCTACTTATGATGGACACACTGGCACAAGGAACATGATCTCTGAGCACACTGCCAGTGGACTGACACTGGCCGTGTTGGCAGTGTGCACTGACACTGAGAAATAGGCATTGAGTGGAAGAGTTGGGACATCATGTTGCAGTTGTACAAGTCATTGGTGAGGCTACACTAGGAGTACCATGGACAGTTGTGGTCACCCTTTTATAGGAAAGACGTAGTTAAACCTGAAAGAGAGCAGAGATGATTTGCAAGGATGTTGCCAGGTCTTGGCCTGAGTTATAGGGAGAGGTTGGCCAGGTTAGGTCTTTATTCCTTGGAACGTAAGAGAATGAGGGGCGACCTTATAGAAATGTTTAAAATTATGAGAGGCATAGATAAGGTGGACGGTAACAGTCTTTTCCACAGGGTAGGTGAGTCCAAAACTAGGGGGCACAGGTTTAAGTGAAAGATTTAAAAGGGACCTGAGGAGCAACTTTTTCATGCAGAGGGTGGTGAGTGTGTGGAACGAGCTGCCAGAGGAAGTGGGTGAGGCAGGAACAACAGTGTCATTTAAGAAGCACTTGGATAGGTACATGGAGGGGTGGGGCTTGGAGGGATATGGGCCGAATGCAGGAAATTGGGACGAGCTGGGTGGGCACCGTGGTCGGCATGGACTGGTTGGGCCAAAGGGCCTGTATCCGTGCTGTATTGCTCTGTGACTGTGAAAGGACATATTGACAGAGTCCACACTGGCACTGGGGTCAGTTATTTTGACTACAAGCAGCTTTGGTTACCTCAGTGTGGTTAAACAAACAGTTTGAAAGGGAAATGTTTTGATTAGAAAAGAGTGATAAGAGTATTGTAAAACCAGCTCAGGATCAAGTAATGCCAGCGAGCTAGTCCAGGACAAACCGCTTCCCCGATCTTTGCTCTCTGTTCTAGAAGGGATGAAACATCTCCTCTCGGATCAGCCCGGGGTTAACCATTTAACAGAGCACGTCAATCACCAGGTTGTTTACCTCCACTAAGCTCAGAGCATAGGGCAAGGCCCTTCAGCCCAACATGCCATGCTGGCTCTCTGAACGAGCTCTCAAGTTAGCCCCACTCCCCTGCTCTCACCTCTTCAGGAGACTATCCAGTTCTGTTTTGAAAGTTCCTGTTGAGTCCAATTCCTCTGGAGTTCAGGAGCACATTCCCGGGTCACAACCATAGAACATAGAACAAAGAACACTATAGAACAGTACAGGCCCTTTGGCCCACAATGTTGTGCCGACATTTTATCCTGCTCTAAGATCTATCTAACCCTTCCCTCCCACATAGCCCTCCATTTCTCTATCATTCATGTGGCTATCTAAGAGTCTCTAATGTATCTGCCCCCACAACCTCTGCCGGCAGTGCGTTCCACACACCCACCACTCTCTGTGTAAAAAACTTACCCCTGACATCCCCCTTATATCTTCCTCCGATGACCTTAAAATTATGCCCCCTCGTGTTAGCCATTGTCGCCCTGGGAAAAAGTCTCTGAATGTCCACTCGATCTATGCCTCTTATCATCTTGTACACCTCTATCAAATCACCTCTCATCCTCCTTCTCTCCAAAGAGAAAAGCCCGAGCTCACTCAACCTATCCTCGTAAGACATGCTCTCCAATCCAGGCAGCATCCTGGTAAATCTCCTCTGCACCCTCTCTAAAGCTTCCACATCCTTCCTATAATGAGGCGACCAGAACTGGACACAATACTCCAAGTGTGGTCCAACCAGAGTCCTATAGAGCTGCAACATCACCTCACGGCTTTTGAATTCAATACCCCGACTAATGAAGGCCAACACTCCGTATGCCTTCTTAACAACCCTGTTGACCTGCACGGCAACCTTGAGGGATCTATGGAAGTGGACAACCACTTCCTGCATGGAATCTTTCTGCTCATCTCACTGAGGTCACATCTTGGATCATATCCTCTATTCCTGAACCCCCGTAGGGATTTCTGTCATTCCACCCTCCCCAGGAGGAACTCCCCACCCGTATTAACTGAACCATCACCTCCACTGTTCTTAAACACCTCAAATAAACCAGCAGTGGAGCAGCGAGTAGATCTCACAGCTCCAGAGACCCTGGTTCGATCCTGCCCTCGGGCGCTGTCTGTGTGGAGTTTGCACGTTCTCCCTCTGACTGTGTGGGTTTCCCCCGGGTGCTCCGGTTTCCTCCCACATCCCAATGACGTGCGGGGTCAGTGGGTTAATCGGTCGCTGTAAATTGCCCCCAGTGTGTGGGTGAGGGGTAGAATCTAGGGGTGGGGGGGGGAGTTGATGGGAGAATAAAATGGGATCAGTGTTGATTGGGTGGTTGGTGTAAACCTAGTTGGCCAAATAGTCCTGATGAAGGGTCTCACCCCAAAACGTCAACTGTTTATTTCCCTCCACAGATGCTGCCTGACCTGCTGAGTTCCTCCAGCATTTTGCGTGTGTTGCTCCAGAGTCCAGCGTCTGCAGAATCTCTTGTGTCTCTGCAGGGCCAAAGGGTCTGTTTCTTTGCTGAGACTGTTGAAGCAGAGCAGGATGAGGGGAAACATGATAGAGTAATGCAAAATTATGAGGGGCATATCCAGAGCAGACAGTTGTAAACCTTTCCCCACAGCAGAGGTGTCTATAAGGTAAGGAGTATGGGGATCTGAGGAAGAACTTTCTCACGCAGAGCGGGGTTGGAATCTGGAACACACTGCCCAAGGGGGCGGTGGAGGCAGAGACTCCCACCACATTGAAGAAGTATCTGGACGAGCAGTTGAACCACCAAGGCAGAGACGGCTGTGGACTGAGTGTGGGTAACTGGGATCGGCGTAGATGGGTACTCGACGGTCAGCATGGACATGGTGGGCTGAAGGGCCTGTGCTGTGAAACTCTTCCCGGGACATTCTCTCTTCTCTCCTCTTCCATCGGGTAGAAGATACAGGAGCCTGAGGGCACGTACCACCAGACTTAAGGACAGCTTCTACCCCACTGTGATAAGACTATTGAACGGTTCCCTTATACAATGAGATGGACTCTGACCTCACGATCTACCTTGTTGTGACCTTGCACCTTATTGCACTGCACTTTCTCTGTAGCTGTGACACTTTACTCTGTACTGTTATTGTTTTTACCTGTACTACATCAATGCACTCTGTACTAACTCAACGTAACTGCACTGTGTAATGAATTGACCTGTACGATCAGTTTGCAAGACAAGTTTTTCACTGTACCTCGGTACAAGTGACAATAATAAACCAACATCAGTACCTTCAATCTTCTCTGTTCCCAAGCGAATGGACGTTGGAGTCAGCAATGATATGCATTTAAGGTGAGGGGGGGAAGTTTAAAGGAGATGTGCGGGGCAAGTTTGTATAAAGAGCGGTGGGTGCCTGGAATGGGCTGTCAGGGGAGATGGTGGAGGCAGATACGACGGTAGTGTTTAATAAGCATTTAGACAGACACATGGATGTGCAGGGAATGGAGGGGTGTGGATCATGTGCAGGGAAGGGATTAGTCTAATCTGGCATCGTGCTCAGCACAGACAGCACAGGTTGAAGGGCCTGTACTGTGTTGTTCTACTTTCTCCAGTCTCACGGTGAGTGACCACTCTACTCTCGCCGATGTTTTATCACACTTTGCTTTATGTCAGGACATATTATTTCAGCTTTGGCCCTGACCAGATTGTAATATAAACAGACACTGTGGGGAACTCTAGCACGTGGAGTCTGGGACTTGTAACCTGTGCAGGTAGGGGTCCCTTGGTGAGTGCTCTTATGGCTGGGTCCCCCAGACCCTGTGGTGCAACCCAATGTCCCCTGACCTGATTGTGGCCCAACATCACCCTCCACAGCCAAACACTGTTTTTACAGATGCACCATAAGAAGCATCCTATCTGGATGCATCACGGCTTGGTACAGCAACTGCTCTGCCCGGGACCACAAGGAACTGCAGAGAGTTGTGGGCACAGCTCAGCACATCACGGAAACCAGCCTCCCCTCCACGGACTCTGTCTACACTTCTCGCTGCCTCGGTAAAGCAGTCAACATAATCAAAGACCCCACCCACTCCGGACATTCTCTCTTCTCCCCCCTGCCATCGAGCAGAAAATACAAAAGCCTGAAAGTACATACCACCAGGCTCAAGGACAGCTTCTATCCCACTGTTATAAGACTCTTGAAAGGATCTCTCATACACTAAAAGATGAACTCTTGATCTCACAATCTACCTCGTCGTGGCCCTTGCACCTTATTGTCTGCCTGCACTGCACTTTCTCTGTAACTGTAACACCTTATTCTGCATTCTGTTTTTTTTTGCCTTTCGTACTATCTCGATGTACTTATGTACGGAACAATCTGTCTAGATGGCAAACAAAGGCTTTTTCACTGTATCTCGGTACATGTGACAATAACAAACCAATTATCAATACCAACTTCAACCCTACGTCTGGTGGTCAGTTATATCCTTCCCTATGGCACCAAGCTGACCCTCAAGGTGCAGTCTTCATCCAGTGGACATCCTGACCTTCCCTCACTATCTCCCCCTACGGAAGTAGGGGAAAGCCCTTTGACCACATTAAATGTGCAAGAAAAGCAAAAGCCTGCAGATGCTGGAAGCCTGAAATCAAGACAGAAAGCACCTGAAACACTCAGCAGGTTGGGCAGCACCTGTGGAGAGAGAAGCAGTCAACCTGAAGAATTAACTCTGTTGCTCTCTCCACAGGTGCTGCCTGACCCTGCTGAGTGTTTCCAGCACTGATTTCACATTTCCAACATCTACGCCTCTTTTTGGTTTTCAGTAAGAGTGTAAGAAAAGTTCAACATAAACTTTTGTACTCCTGTCTCTAATTACAAAGCTTTTGCAACCATTTGCTTTCACAGGCATGTATAAACAACGCCAGGGCTGAGTTCCCGTGCTCTTGCTTAAACAGTGTGTCGTCCACACCCAAAAATATGTTGGTTCCTACTGCTTAGGATAACATTTCCAGTTCCATTTTATCAGTCTGCTCATGTCCCCTTGAAATCTGTCCCTGTCCTCCTCAGTGCTGGCTGTACTTCAGACATCTTCAGTCTTGGGAGCTTTGCCCTGTTTCCTCAAGTCTGGGTCAGACATAACAGTGGTTACAAGACGGAGTACTGGGGAATCTCAAACACCCAACATCAACAGTTCACTGCAAGTGGAAAGGCCAGAAAGTCATACAGCATGGAAACAGGCCATTTGGCCCATCGTGACTGTACCAACCAGTGGACACCCATCCCTATCAATCTTATCTTGGCCCTATGCCTGGGCAATTCAAGTGCTTGTCTGGACACCTCTGTCAGCAACATTAAAGGGAGGTTTATTGAGCCATAGAGTCACACTGCACAGAAACAGGCCCTTCAGCCCTCCATGTCCATGCTGACTGTCATCTACACTAATCGCATTTACCAGCATTTGCTCCCTAGCTTTCTCTGCCTTGATGATCCAAGTGCTCATCTAGGTGCTTCTTGAATGCTGTGAGAGTCTCTGCTTCCATCACTCTCTCTGGCAGTGTGTTCCTGATTCCAACCACCCTCTGGGTGAAGGAGATCCCCCTCAGATCCCCTCTTACCCCAAATCTATAGTTTTCTTTACCTCTGACATGGGGAGAGGTTTCCAGCAGTCTACCCTCTCTATACCCCTCATCATTTTATATACCTCACCCATGTCCCCTCTTAACACCCTCTGCTCCAGAGAGAACAGACCCAGCCTCTCCCGTCTCTCCTCATAACTGAAACACTCCATCCCAGGCAGTGAATCCCCTCTGCACCCTCTCCAACACTATCTCACCCTTCCTACAGTGTGGTGACCAGAACTGCACTCAGAACTCCAGCTGAGGTCTGAACAAGTTGGGGCATAAACTCCCTGCGCCTGTATTCAATGCCCTGACAATGAAGGCCGGTATCTCATATCCCTTCCCAACCACCTTATCTCCCTGCACTGCCACCTTCACAGATCCTTGGACTTGTGGACCAAGGTCCCTCTCTTTAAATGAGTGGTACGTTTCCGCGTCTCCCACCTCTTCAGACCAGGAACTTCCAAACAAAACAACCCCAATCTACGCAACTTTTCTTCATAGTTTCATTTCTCCAGTCCTGGTAACACCTTGGCATGTTCTCCACTTTCTCCAGTTCAATCAGATCCCACTGTGAGGTGGTGACCACAACTGTACACAGCACTCCAGCTGTGGTCCAAATAGCACTGTATACGATTCCAGCATAAACTCCCTGCAGCTGGAAGATCCTAAGACCATAAGATCATAAGATATAGCAGCAGAATTAGGTCATTTGGCCCATCGAGTCTGTTCCTCCATTCAATGAGGGCTAATTGTTTCTTATTGCATTCTCCTGCCTTCTCCCCATATCCCTTAACCCCCTTACTAATCAAGAACCTATCAACCTCTGCCTTAAATACACCCGACTCAGTGATAGATGCACGCTGGTCTGCCTGAAGCTTGTTGGTCTCCTGGTACAACAAAATGTCCATAAGGGAATGCTGCTGACTGGCACATTCCAGACTGCAGGACTGAAGGACTCACTGAAGCTTTTTGCATTCACCACAGTCAGGGCGAGACACTGAGAGACTGGGCCCTGTGTAACAATGCCTCAAACGCTTCACGGATGCAATGCTTCAGGAGGAAGTCTGTATGATGTTGATCCATTGTAAGAGAATACATTGAATTGATGTACAATGATCACAGAGAAAGACATGTAAAAGCTGTATATGGAGACACAAGAGACTGCAGCTGCTGGAATCTGGAGCAACCAACAATCTGCTGGAGGAACTCAGTGGGTCGAGCAGCGTCTGTGTGGGGGGAAGGAACTGTCGACGTTTCGGGTCAAAACCCTGCGTCAGGAGAGTGGAGAGGGGAGATGGCCGTATAAAGAGGAGAAGCCTGGCGCTACCTGCCTGTCATCTCACACCCCTCCTCAGTCCACCAATCGCCTCGGAATTCTTTCTCACCCCTCCATCTCTCCTCTTTATACCAGCCGTCTCCCCTCTCCACTCTCAGTCCTGATGCAGGGTCTCGACCCAAAATGGCAACAGTTCCCTTCCCCCCACAGATGCTGCTCAACCTGCTGAGTTCCTCCAGCAGACTGTTTGTTGCTGAAAAACTGTATTTAATGTGCATGGTGTGAAAAAAGTATATTTTAGAAACAAAAGAATTCCTTGTCTCAATTAATAAAGGAAGGTATTCCATAAAGACTGTCCCTGGGGAATAGGTTCCGTTTTTACAGATGTCTGTAAGTCAATTAGAATCGTAGCATGGAAACAGGCCCTTCGAACCAACTGGTCCATGCTCAACAAGATGCCACATCCAAGGTAGTCCCACTTACCCCTAAACCTTTCCGATTCACGTACCTGTCAAAATGTCTTTTTAATGTTGTTAATGTACCTGCCTCAACCACTTCCTCTGGCAGCTCGTTCCATACACCCACCAACCTCTGGGTGAAGAAGTTGCCCCTCAGGTTCCTATTAAATCTCTCCCCTCTCACCTTAAACCTGTGCCCTCTGGTTCTTGACTCCCCAACCCTGGGAAAAAGATTGTGCGCATTCACCCTATCTCTGCCCCTCATGGTTTTATACAACTCTATAAGATCATCCCTCATTCTCCTGCGCCCCAATGAATAAAGTCCCAAACTGCTCAACCTTTCTTCAGAACTCAGTCCCTCAAGTCCCAGCAACATCCTCGTAAATCTCCTCTGCACTGTTTCCAGAATGAAATGTCGGCAAAACATTGTGGGCCGAAGGGCCTGTACTGTGCTGTGGTGTTCTATGTTCTGTGTTCTATGAGAGTTCAGTAGAGGGAGAAACATTTGCCCTCAGGTCCCATTTAAAGCTTCGCCTCTCACCTTAAACCTACAGCCCTCTGTCTTTAGAGCCCCCTACTCTGGGAAAAAGACCACCCACCTTATTCATGGTTTTATAAACCTCTATTTAATAATATTCTGGGAACGTGCTCATATCTAGAGGTGTCCATAAGTTGGGTGTTCGTAACCTAGGGACAACCTGGATGTCTTCTTAACCACCTTATTGACCTGTCCTGATGGACTAAGGTTCTATGGACGTACTCTCTGTTCATACTGCTCAATTTTACATTGAAGGTTGGAGTCACAAGAGACTGCAGATGCTGAAATCTGGAGATCTGGAGCGACACACAAACTACTGGAGGAACCCAGCATCTGTGGAAGGAGGTGGACAGTCGATGGTTTGGGTCCTGAAGCAAGGTCTTGGCCAGAAACGTTGACCATTCTTATGCCTTCACAGATGCTGCTCGACCTGCTGAGTTCTTCTGGCAGTTTTGCTTCTAGGTTGCTTGCCTTGTTGAACCTCCCCATATGTATGTCCAACTAGCCAGATCATCCATATCTACCTGCTGTCTAAAGCTTTCCTTCCTCATTGTCAACAAAGCAGCTAAGTTGGTAATTGGTAATTGGTTTATTATTGTCATATGTACTGAGATACAGTGATAAGCTTTTGTATGTGTGTCATCCAGACAGAATTACATAATTGTAGTCAAAGTCAAAGTCGAGTTTATTGTCATCTGCACAAGTCCACATGTGCACAGGTGCAATGAAAAACTTACTGCAGCAGCATCACAGGCACACAGCATCAGATACACAACATTCACAAGAAAAGCATAAATTAAACAAACTATACACAATTTTTACAAGAACACACTTAAAACAAAAAAAAGTCCATTTTAGTACCAGGTGGTTAAAATGGTCCCAGTGTTGTTATACTGAGTTAGTGATCAGGGTTGTACCGGTTGCTTCAAGAACCAAATGGTTGAAGGGAAGTAGCTGTTCCTGAACCCGGTGGTGTGGGACTTCAGGCTTCTGCCCAATGGGAGCTGTGAGAAGATGGCACGGCCCGGATGGTGGGGATCTTTGATGATGGATGTTGCCTTCTTGAAGCAGCGCCTCCTGTAGATACTCCCGATGGTGGGGAGGGATGTGCCCGTGATGTATTGGGCTGAGTCCACTGCTCTCTGCAGCTTCTTACGTTCCTGTGTGTTTGAATTGCCGTCCCAGACCATGAACAGTTGGAACAAGACAAGGACAGTGGACAAGTCGACAAAATAAATGTCTTAGTTCTCGCCAGGTGGGGGAAGAAGTGGAGGATGTTGTTTTCTGAATTAACTCTTGCTGGATTGAAATAATCGAAAGTGGATATAACCCAGGCCCTACCGATGACCTGCTGATCAGAGGTCATTCCCAACCAAGAAGTTATTTGTGGGATGCTCGTTGATAAGGCAGGAGAATCAACACGGCTTAAACGAGGAGTGGTCTGCGTCCGTGAACTGGAGTTGCTGAGCCCAGTGCCTGACTTGAAGTGGCTGTAATTAGTGTGAAGTGGCCTGATTCAGCAAAAAGGCAAAGGACTGAGGTCAGAGGCACGTCCTTGTCTGGGAGAAGAGCAATGAGGGGGTGCCACCTGTAGCCTTGGGCCAGAGGCAGTGAGGGGTGGACACAGGATGTCCCGAAGCATCAGAGCCAACGGAATCAAAGTATAACAGTGCAGAACTGATAAGGGGAAAGAATAACAGTGAAGGTTTTCAGAGGTAGAGCAACGAGAACTCAGGAGACTAACGAGCGAGAACTTCAGGAAGACCAACCATGGCAAGGAAGTCCTCCATGCCGGGGGCAGGGAGGAGAAGGATCAGTCATTTGGTTAATGGGAGACCCCCTATTTCAGTTTAAGTGAGAAATGTTCCAAATGGAACAATAGAATTCAGGAATTACGTGGGTATTTGCATTTGATATAATAACTTGATACAATAATGTTGTGAGTAGTTTGAATTAATTAGGATTTGTGTGGTCGTTCACCTAACCTAAGTTCGTTGACCGAGGTGAAGGTCAACAGTCATGTGTGTGTGGGGAGTGTAGAGAGTACTATAATGGACTTTGCTATTTTTGTTCTAATTGTGTTCGTTCTTGAATAATTCTGTATAATTTATGTAAATTTACATTTCTCTTGTGAATGTTGTGTATCTGATGCTGTGTGCCTGTGATGCTGCTGCAAGTAAGATTTTCATTGCACCTGTGCACACATGTACAATGACAATAAACTCGACTTTGACTTTGATAAGTACATCGAGGTAGTACAAGGGAAAAAAATAACAGAATGCAGAATAAAGTGTTACAGTTACAGGGAAAGTGCAGTGCAGACAGACAAGTAAAATGCAAGGGCCACGACAGGGGGTCCTTGATTACGTTGGCTGCTTCCCCGAAGCAGCGGGAAGTGTAGACGGAGCCCATGGGTTTAGGTCATTTGCAAACTCTGTACATCTAAGTCGAAATTATAAACAAATGCTGGACACAGCAGGGGACTGGGTGTAGAACACCTTGGAACACCACTGGTTATAGCCTTCGGATCAGGGAACCCTCCATTAACCAGAATCATTTTCTCCCATTGAGTCAGTTTTGGATCCAACTTGTCACTGAGGATTGACAGTATGGGTCTGTATTCCTTGGAGCTTCAAAGAACAAGGGGTGACCTTATTCAAACATATAAGATCCTTAGGGGGATTGACAGGGTGGATGTTGAGATGTTTCCACTAGTGGGAGAGTCACGAACATGGGGACGTGGTTACAAAACGAGGGGCTGGTCATTTGAAACTGAGCTGGGTAGAAATGCCTTCTCTCAGAGGAGGGTGAATCTCTGGAATTCTCTGCTCTTGAGGGTGCTGGAGACCAGATCATTAAGAGATAGGTAAATATTTGAAAGACCGAGGAAGATTTGAAAGATGGGGAACTGGCACACAAGAGAAGTTGAAGCCAGCATAGATCAGCCAATGATCACATTGAGTGGTGGGGCAGGCTTCGATGGGCCGAGTGGCCTACTCCTACACCTTTCTTGTGTCGTTGTGTACTCTTCCAACTTGGCCGGTGTGTGGAACCTTGTCAGGAGGTTCCCACGGCAACCTCTTAGGGCGATCCAATCAATGCCCTGGAACCACTATTGACCCGTCATCCAACATCACTAAAACCAATAACCTGGCTGTGGGATCTTGCTACGTAAAATGTCTGCCGCATTTCCTTCACTTTGAGCATATTTCATTAGCTGACGTCCGTAAGGGGTGTGAAAGGCACCCCAGGAATGTAATCTGCCTTATCATCTGCAGCCCCGCTCACTGCAACACGTCCAAGTGTGAGTCCCTGACTGAGTGCCTGGGCTCCATGTCTTGTGGCGCAGCGGGTAGAGCCGCTGCCTCACAGCTTCGGAGACCCAGGTTCAATCCCAACCTCGGGCACTGTGTGTGCGTGTGTGTGTGTGTGTGTGTGTGGAGTTTGCACGTTCTCCCCGCGTGTTTCCCCCGGGTCCTCCAGTTTCCTGCCACATCCCAATGACATGCAGGGTCGGTGGGTTAATTGGCCGCTGTAAGTTATAAATTTTCAAATTTTTTTCAAACTTTATTTACAGCGTGGTAACAGGCCCTTCCGGCCCAATGAGTCCGCGCCGCCCATTTTAAACCCAATTAACCTACCCATACGTCTTTGCAATGTGGGAGGAAACCGGAGCACCCGGACGAAACCCACGCAGACACGGGAAAACGTACAAACTTCTTACAGGCAGCGACGGGAATCGAACCCCGATCGCTGGCACTGTAATAGCGTCGCGCTAACCGCTACGCTACCGTGCCGCCCCAGTGTGTGGGTGAGGGGTAGAATCTGGGGGAAAGTTGACAAGAATCTGGGGGGAATTAGTGGTGTGATGTGATTGCTCTGTGAGGCACTGGGGCTGAAATGGCCTCTTAATATGTTGTAATAATATGTGGTAAATATCATGGTCCTGTGCCAAATCAAAGACAGGAATGAGACTTTGCTGCCAAGTCCAAGAATGACTGTATTTCACCCTCAAGTCAACAGGAGCAAGACTTGTTTGCCTTGAAGATGTCTGATGTTTTGCCAGCGCATTGCTGGGGCTTCATCTCCCTGTTTCCGAGGAACTCTGCAACAGCTCGGCCATTTTGTCTGCTGAAGCGGGACCTGGCTACTGACGGCAAGGCAGGAAGTTGTTGCCTTTGAGACTTGAAGAGGCCCCGCCAGAGTCATCCACAGCAGCCACCCTGGTGTTATTGGGTCTGCGGCACAGAAACAGGCCCTTCGGTCCACTGAGTCCGGACTGACCACCGAGCACCCACTTGCACCAATCCCGTTCTATTCTCCTCACAGTCCCACCGACTCCACCCCCCCCCCCCCCCCACTTTCTACCACTCAGGCTACTTAACGGACTTTGGGATGTGGGATAAAACCACCCGGAGGTCACAGGGAGAACGTGCAAACTCCACACAGACAGCGCCGGAGGTCAGGATTGAACCTGGGTCTCCGATGTTGCTGCCCCTACATTGAGTCACATTCATTGCCAAACCAGATAAGGACGGCAGATTTCATCATTGCTTCCTTCCTCTGGTTCCCCACCTCCCTCCCTTTTATTTCATGGTCCACTGTCCTCCCCAATCAGATTCTACCTTCTTCAGCCCTTTGCCTCTTCCACCTATCACCTCCCAGCTTCTCACATCACTCCCACCTCCCCCGCTCGCCCACGTACCTACCTTCCCCCCTCACCTGGGCTCACCTATCACCTGCCTGTGTGTTCTCCTCCCCCTCCCCCCACCTTTTATTCTGGCTTCTGCCCTCTTCCTTTCCAGTCCTGATGAAGGGTCTCGGCCCGAAACATCGACCGTTCATTTCCCTCCACAGATGCCGCCTGACCTGCTGGGTCCCTCCAGCATTTTGTGTGTGTTGCTTTAAATTCTATAGGTGTTGTGGTGGGATTTGGACTGGGGTCTTGTGGGTGGGTAACAACCACAGGATACTTATCAAGTTATCAAGTTGAGTTTATTGTCATGTGCACAAGTGCGGTGAGGTACAGGTACAATGAAAAACTCGCTTGCAGCAGCATCACAGGCATGTAGGTTCAGACAACTCACAGAACAGAAATTATAGAAGACAGTGCAGAGGGAAAGAATAAAAGTGTGCAAAAGCAAGACCTCAATGCAAAAAAAAGTCACAATCAGAGACAAGTCCATGGGAGTGCAAGAGGTGGTCCGTAGTGTTCTGTTGCTGAGGTAGGGTTAGGGTTGTGCAGGTCTGTTCAAGAGCCTGATGATTGTAGGAAAGTAGCTGTTCCTGTACTGGATGGTGTGGGACCTCAGGCTCCTGTACCAGGTGGTGTGGTACCTGAGGGTCCTGTACCGGGTGGTGTGGGACCTGAGGCTCCTGTACCGGATGGTGTGGGACCTGAGGGTCCTGTACCGGGTGGTGTGGGACCTGAGGCTCCTGTACCGGGTGGTGTGGGAGCTGGTGGAATCCTCCTGATTCTTATCAAAGGAGCTGACTGTGCCTGTCCTGTGTTCTCGCACAGAAATGTATTGCATGCACTGATGCTCATGTGATGTACATCAGCAGCACACTCCACTGATGCTGTTTTAGATATCCAAGAGACAACTTCCAGTCTGATTGCTTAAAGCTTGTGTCTCCAACATTCAAATTTTGCAAATCTTTGAGCCATCGTCCCAGGATAAACAGGAAGTTCACATGATCAGGGAATTTCCAGTTTTTTTCCAGAGGTTGAATGTCACAGCTTATTCCTGGGAAGACTATAATTCCCCACAAGCATGTTCACGCGAAACGTCATCCTTACTGGAAAGTGAAGAATGGATTTGCTCTTCCAGGAGGCTGGATTTGGCTTATTAACACTGCAGCACCGAATTTTGGAACATACCATCCTTGCAATCACTTGCCCTCTTCCCCTAAGGTTCCTTCCTCCTCTTCCTGTCCAGTAAATCACTAAGTTCTGCACAGCAAGATCCTCAAATCAGAATGCAGTGATAACCATGGGATCTTCTTTGGGTGACCTTGTTTGAGGGGTGGACATCAACCGAAGAAAAAACCAGGGGAGAATTACTTCCCCCCCCCCCCCCCCACCTCCTTCAGATAATGCCATGGGATCCAAGGCAACAGGGCAGGGTCAAAAATAAAGATATCTTATCTTATCTTAAATAGAGACACAAGAGACTGCAGGCGCTGGGACCTACAGCAACAAACAATCTGCTGGAGGAACTCAGCGGTCAAGCAGCATCAGTTGGGAGGGGCAGGTGCAAAGAAATTGTCGACGTTTTGTGTCAAGACCCTGCATCAGGACTGAGAGTGGAGAGGGGAGAGATGGCCAGTATAAAGGGGAGAGGTTGGGTGAGACAGGAGTCCGAGGCAATTGGTGGACTGAGGAGGGGTGTAAGGTGACAGGCAGGTTGTGTCAGGTAGGGGAGGGGAGCGGGGGTGGAGTTGGGAGACAGTGGCAGGTGAATGATAGATGCAGGCAGACAGAGAGAGGGGAATGAGAGGGCAGATAGAGCGAGATGAGGAGGGGAAGGGTGCTGGTTGGAGGGAGAGAAACAGCTCAAAAAATAAAACCGCTGGAAGAACTCAGCGGGTTGAGCAGCGTCTGTGGAGGTAGAGGGGTGGTCGGGATTTCAGGGTTGAAGATTCCACAGATGCTGCTCGACCTGCTGAGTTCTTCCAGCAGTTCCATTTTTAGCTCCAGATTCCAGCATCTGCAGTCGATTGTGTCTCCCCAACAGACAGGGTCTCTGCTAAACAGTTCCTCCAGAGGAAGGCAGGGTCAGCATGGATCTGTGCCGGGGTATCTACCATGGGACTTGAACTTGCTGAGGTCAAGAGGGTTGAGAGCTTTCAAGTTCTTAGGAGTGAACATCCCCAGTAGCCTGTCCTGGTCCAACCACGTAGACACCATGGCCAAGAAAGCTCACCAGCACCTCTATTTCTTCAGGAGGCTAAATAAATTTGGCATGTCCCCTTTGACCCTCACCAATTTTTATCAGTGCACCATAGAAAGCATCCTATCTGGATGCATCACGGCTTGGGTCAGCAACTGCTCTGCCCAAGTCTGCAAGAAACTGCAGAGAGTTGTGGATGCAGCTCAGCACATCACGTAAACCATCCTCCCCTCCATGTACCCTGTCTACACATCTCGCTACCTCGGTAAAGCAGCTAGCATAATCAAAGACCCCACCCATCCTGGACAAGGCAGGCACAGTAGTGTAACGGTTAGCATAACGCTATTACAGCACCAGCGACCCGGGTTCAATTCCGGCCACTGTCTGTAAGGAGTTTGTACGTTCTCCCCGTGTCTGTGTGGGTTTCCTCCGAGTGCTCTGGTTTCCTCCCACATTCCAAAGACGTACGGGTTAGGAAGTTGTGGGCATGCTATGTTGGTGCCGGAAGCGTGGCGACACTTGCGGGCTGCCCCCAGAACACACTACGCAAAAGATGTGTTTCACTGTGTGTTTCGATGTACATGTGACTAATAAAGAAATCTTATCTTATCTTATTCTCTCTTCTCTCCTCTCCCGTCAGGCAGAAGATACAAAAGCTTGAGAAAGCGTATCACCAGGCTCAAGGACAGCTTCTATCCCGCTGTTATCAGACTCTTGAACGTACATCTCATACGCTAAAAGACGAACTCTTGATCTCCCAATCTACCTCATCGTGGCCCTTGAACCTTATTGTCTGCCTGCACTGCATTTTCTCCGTAACGGTAACACCTTATTCTGCATTCTTCTTTCCTTTTGTACGACCTCAATGTACTTATGTATGGAATGATCTGTCTAGATGGCACGCACACAGAGGTTTTTCACTGTATCTCGGTACATGTGACAACAGTAAACCAATTCCAATACCAATACCAGTATCAATACCAAAACCAATACTCCAGTCACATGTTTAGCACCAGAAACATCAGTTCACATGCAACTGGTCACGGCTTTCCCATTCAGTCATAGAATCAGAGCAGTGCTGGCATTGTTGGCATTTATTATTCATCCCTTATCACCCTTGAGAAGGTGGGGGTGAGCTGCCTTCTTGACCCGCTGCAGTCCTTCTGGTGAAGGGTCTCTCCCAGCGCTGTTGGGGAGGGAGTTCCAGGAGTCAGACCCAGTGATGGTGAAGGACCGATCATCAGAATCAGGTTTATTATCACTGACATATGTCGTGAAATGTGTTGTTTTGCGGCAGCAGCACAGTGCAAGACGTAAAAATTACCATAAGTTACAAAAATAAATAAATAGTGCAAAAGAGGAATAACAAGGTAGTGTTCGCGGGTTCACGGACCGTTCAGAAATCTGAGGGCGGAGGGGAAGAAGCTGTTCCTGAATCGTTGAGTGTGGGTCTTCAGGCTCCTGTACCTCCTCCCCGATGGTAGTAACGAGAAGAGGGCATGTCCCAGATGGTGAGGGTCGTTAGTGATGGATGCCGCCTTAGGACGTAGAATATGGAACAGCACAGCACAGTACAGGCCCTTCGGCCCACGATGTCGTGCCAACCTTTATAAGCCTACTCCATGATCAATCTAACCCTTCCCTCCTACACAGCCCATAACCCTCCATTTTCTTACATCCATGTGCCTTTTAAATGTACCTACTATATCAGCCTCCACCACCACCCCTAGCAGTGTGTTCCAGGAACCCACTACTCTCTGTATAAAGAACCTACCTCTGACATCTCCCCTGAACTTTCCTCCTCTGACCTTAAACTGACGTCCTCTGGTATTGGCCATTGCCGTCCTGGGGAAAAGGTGCTGGCTGTCCACTCTATCTATCGCCATCATAGTCTTATACACCCCGATCAAGTCGCCTCTTATCCTCCGTTGCTCCAAAGAGAAAAGCCCTTCCTGAGGCACCACCTCTTGAAGATGTCCTCGATGGTGGGGAGGGCTGTGCCCGTGATGGAGCTGGCTGAGTCTACAACCCTCTGCAGCCTCTTGCGATCCTGCCATATATTTCCAAGTCAGCACGGTGTGTGGCTGGGAGGGGAACCTGCGGGTGCTGGTGTTCCACTAGTCAAAGTTGCAGTTCTGTCCGGTACATTCATGCCTGTTTAGAGCATGAGCAACCCTGGTGGGTTTAAAGTGGGGCAGGCACGGTAGTGTAGCAGTTAGTGTAACGCTATTACAGCGCCAGCGACCCGGGTCCAATTCCGGCCGCTGTTCATAAGGAGTTTGTACGTTCTCCCCATGTCTGCATGGGTTTCCTCCAGGTGCTCCGGTTTCCTCCCACATTCCAAAGACATATGGGTTAGGAAGTTGTAGGCATGCTATGTTGGCATTGGAAGCATGGTGACACTTGCGGGCTGTCCCCAGAACACTCTATGCAAAAGATGTATTTCACTGTGTGTTTCGATGTACATGTGACTGATAAAGAAATCTAATCTTATATTATGTTAGAGTTTATTGTGGAAAATTTCATCACCTGATCCCTGTGTTCAATGGTGTCTGGTTCCATTGAAGGACCATTGGCAGAGACTGTTTGTTGAACACAGACTGCTCTTCCTGTCATTCAATGCAGCAGCTTCCAGGATAGTTGAAGGAGAATTAGAAGGATATTCATCTTTCTTTATCCCCTGTTCATGATTTAATGCCATTGGTCGACCAACACAAAAATCTTGGCCACTAATGGCGGCTACATTACCCACAGTCCTCTGGGCTCCGCAAACCTGCCTATGCAGCTGGAGCTCCCATTGCATGTGACAATAGTAAACCAATTCCAATACCAATACCAATACCCCATTGCATTCTGGCCCAGTCAGTGTTGGCCATTAAGGCTAAGGGATTGATGACCAAGAGAGTGGGAGATAGGAACCCAATGCCCACCTGGACTTCCCCTCCATCTCGTGAGATGAGCTACGCAAGATCCGGTACAAGTCGAGGAATCTCCCTCCCTTTGCCCAGCAGTGTTGGATTAATTTTGTTGGATTGATATAGTTGTCTCTGGTGGTGTATTGTAGCATCACAGTTATACAGCCCAGAAGCTTTGGCCCATCACTTCCATGCTGACCATCCATACTAACCCATTTACCAGCACTTTGTCCGGAGCCCTGACGATCATCAAAGATCTCCACCATCCGGGCCATGCCATCTTCTCACAGCTCCCATCGGGCAGGAGGTACAGAAGCCTGAAGTCCCACACCACCAGGTTCAGGAACAGCTACTTCCCTTCAACCACTCGGTTCTTGATGCACTAAAATACATTTTTTTGTTCTAATTGTGTTTTCTTGTAAAAATTGTGTATAATTTATGTTTAATTTGTTTTTCTTGTGAATGTTGCAAATCTAATGCTCTGTGCCTGTGATGCTGCTGCAAGTTTTTCATTGCACCTGTGCACACATGGACTTGTGCACATGACAATAAACTTGACTTTCACTTTGACTTTTGACTTTGATTCATCCAGATTACAACTAAATGTTGTCGAAGTATCTGCCTCTACCACCCCTTCAGGGTGGTAAATTGGTAAATTTGGTAAATTGGTAAATTGGTTTGTTATTGTCACATGTACTGAGGTACAGTGAAAAACTTTGTTCTGCATGCCATCCATACAGATCATTTCATCACATCAGTGCATCGAGGTAGTACAAGGGAAAACAATAACAGAATGCAGAATAAAAGGTTACAGTTACAGAGAAAGCTGCCAGCATAATCAAAGACCCCACCCACTTGGGTCATTCTCTCTTCTCCCCTCTCCCATCAGGCAGAAGATACAGGAGCCTGAGGGCACGTACCACCAGGCTCAAGGACAGCTTCTATCCCACGGTGATAAGACTATTGAATGGTCCCCTAGCATGATAAAATGGACTCTTGACCTCACAATCTACCTCGTTATGGCCTTGCACCTTATTGTCTTCCTGCACTGCACTTCCCTGTAGCTGTGACACTTTACTCTGTATTCTGTTATCGTTTTTACCCTGTACTACCTCGATGCACTGTGTAATGAATTGATCTGTACGATCAATACACAAGACAAGCTTTTCACTGTACCTTGGTACAACTGACAATAATAAACCAGTACCAATACTAATGCAGGCAGACTAAGGTCCAAGGCCATAACGAGGTAGATTGTGAGGTCAAGAGTCC
This sequence comes from Pristis pectinata, assembly GCF_009764475.1. NCBI lineage: Eukaryota > Metazoa > Chordata > Chondrichthyes > Rhinopristiformes > Pristidae > Pristis > Pristis pectinata. The sequence goes on along the minus strand of NC_067411.1, from coordinate 3,816,159 downwards.
ATTTTATTGTACTAAGAAACAATGGAGGGGAGGCTGGTTTTCGTGATGGATTGGGTTGTGTTCACAACTTGGTTGCCTCGTAATATTCTCTGGAATGCTCTGCCTGACAAGGCAGTGGGTGTCGATTCAACAGAAAAGAAAATTGGAAGAATGTTTTAAAAAAGAAAAAAATTGCAAGGCTGTAGAAAGATAGCAGGAGAGGCTCAAGGGGCTCATGACTTGCACTGCTGTCGATGGTTCTGGGGAGAGCTGGAACCCTCCTCCTTAGCCAAATGATTAAAGGTTGGCATGGGTTTCCGAGAAAGGTGTTGAAGTTGGTGACAGATTAACCAGCAGAAATACAACTGATAAGTTTATCTGCTCCCTGAGACAAGAAGTATATTTATTATTAAATGAGAAATGAGATAAAGGCATCAAGGGTCATGGTGCTACTGAGGTGGGAAGGTGTCTGGGGAAGATGAGGGAAATTAGGTAGAGGTGTGTGGTTTGGACAGGAGGGGGCTTCTGAGTGGGGCTCATGAAGGGGGGCATTGTGAAGGGTCATGGGGGGGCATTGTGAAGGCTCATGAAAGGGGATAGACTGGTCTGGTGAAGGGATGGTTTCTTGTGGGTGGGGTGTGGTATGGGTGGGGTTAGAGATGTGGCTTGTTGTGGGAGGAGTTAAGGAGGGGGTTTCTTATAGCTAGAGAATGATGAGGTCTTGTGGGTGGGGCTCGTGGGTTCTGTGTGGGTGGGATGTTGGGGGTGAAGCTCGTTTTCCTCAGGAGTTTGGTGCGGGCTGTTGTCACAGGCTGGCCTTATAGTGGGTGGGGCTTGTGGTGGGCGGGGTTGTAGTGGGTGGGGCTTGAAGTGGGTGGGCTTTATTGGGCGGGGCATGGTGAGTGGGGCTTGCGGTGGGTGGGGTTGTAGTGGGTAGGTCTTGCTGTGGGTGAATCCTATTGTGGGCGGGGCTTTTGTGTGGGGGGGCTTCTGTAATTGTGTCTTCTCGTGCTGCGTCTGTTGAGGGTGAGGCCTCTGGTGGGGATGAGCAAGTTGTGGATGGGGCTGGTAATGTAGATCTTGTTATGGGGTAGGGCTTTGGTGGGCAAGGTTTGTTCTTGGCTGGACATTGCAGGCAGGGTTTACCGTGGCCATTTCTTGTGGGCGGGGCTTGTTGAGAATGAGTTTTCGTAGGCGGGGCTTGCCGTGGGTGGGGCTCGATTGCCACACCCACAGGGTCTCTGGGCGCTCTGACGATGAAGGTCTCTCCACACTAAGCTAACCATGATTGAGCGTAGTTAATGTCGTGCTAGTGTTAGACAAGGTGCACAAACTGAGCAACTCAGCGCAAGCTGACTGGCGAGGTTCTTCCAAAGAGCCAGTACAGTCACGATGGGCCAAGTGGCCCTATTTCTGTGTTGCATCAACTGATGTTCTGATTCTTGGTCAAAGTCAAAGTCAAGTTTATTGTCACATGCACAAGTCCACATGTGCACAGGTGCAATGAAAAACTTACTTGCAGCAGCGTCACAGGCACAGAGCATCAGATAAGCAGCATTCACAAGAAAAACATAAATTATACACCATTTTTACAAGAAAGAACATATTTAGAACAAAAAAAAAGTCCATTTTAGTGTAAAGTGGTCACAGTGTTGCTAAACTGCAGTGATTAGGGTTGTGCCGGTTGGTTCAAGGACCGAATGGTTGAAGGGAAGTAGCTGTTCCTGAACCTGGTGGTGTGGGACTTCAGGCTTCTGTACCTCCTGCCTGATGGGAGCTGTGAGAAGATGGCACGGCCCGGATGGTGGGGATCTTTGATGATGGATGTTGCCTTCTTGAGGCAGCGCCTCCTGTAGATACTCCCGATGGTGGGGAGGGATGTGCCCGTGATGCATTGGGCAGAGTCCACTGCTCTCTGCAGCTTCTTACGTTCCTGCGCATTCAAATTGCCGTCCCAGACCGTGATGCAATTAGTCAGGATACTTTCAACAGTACATCTGTAGAAGTTTGTTACAGTGTTCAGTGACAACTCGAAACTCCTTAACCTCTGAAGTAAGTAAAGATGCTGGCGCAGTTAAGAACCCTCCCTCTTCTCAATACTACCATCTGGGAGGAGGTACAGGAGCCTGAAGACCCACACTCAACGATTCAGGAACAGCTCCTTCCCCTCCGCCATCAGATTTCTGAACAGTCCGTGAACCCATGAACACTACCTCATTAATCCTTTTTTTTGCCCTATGAATTTATTTTTGTAATTTACAGATTTTTATGTCTTTGCTGCAAAACAACACATTTCACATCATATGTCAGTGATAATAAACCTGATTCTGATTCTGATTCTGACCTGTGCATACATGTACTTGTGCACGTGCCAATAAACTCGACTTGACTTGAGACAAGTGAGGAGATTACTGGAGCCCGGACAGAGGTACTTAAATCTTCGCTGGCCACAGGTGAGGTGTCAGATGACAGGAGGACAAGTATGATATCCTATTCAAGAAGGGCGGCAGGAATAAACCATGGAATTACAGACCCGTGAGGCTAATGTCAGTGTTAGGGACTTTAGTGGAAAAATTGCTGACTGGCAGGATTAATCTACACTTGGAGAGGCAGGGATAGACAGCACATACTTGTTGATGCAAGATCCTGACTAATTTAATTGAGTTCTTTGAAGATGTAACCAAACCTCTGCCCTCTGGTTTTAGACTGTGGGAGAGGAAGTTATGTTGCAACTTTATAAAACTCTGGTTAGGCCACATTTAGAGGATTGCATTCAACTCTGGTCACCCAATCACAGGAAGGATGTGGAGACTGTGGAGAGGGTACAGAAGAGGTTCACCAGGACGCTGCCTGGCTTAGGCAGTATTAATTATAAGGAGAGGTTGGACAAAGTTGGGTTGTTTTCTCTGAAGCAGCGGAGGCTGAGGGAGACCTGATAGAAATTTATAAGATTATGAGGGGCATGCAGTAGACAACTGGTATCCTTTTACACGGAGAGTGGTGGGTGCCTGGAATGCACTGACAGGGGTGGGGGTAGAGGCTGACAGATTAGGAGTGTTTAAGAGACTTTTAGACAGGTACATGAATATGCAGAGAAGGAAGGGATATAGTCAATGTGCCGGGAAGAGGGATTAGATTAATTAGGAGTCATTGATTTAATTAGTTCAGCACAACGTCGTGGGCTGAAGGGCCTGTCCTGTGCTGTACTGTTCTATGTTCTAAGATGTAAACACATTGACGAGGGCAGTGCAGTTTACATAGACTTCAGCACAGTCTTTGACAAGGTCCCACATGGAAGCCTGGTCCAAAAGGTTAGAGACCATAAGACATAGGAGCAGAATTAGGCCATTTGGCCCATCGAGTCTGCTCCGCCATTCAATCATGGCTGATTTATTTTTCCCTCTCAACCCCATTCTCCTGCCTTCTCCCCGTAACCTTTGACACCCTCACTATTCAAGAACCTCTGCTTTAAATATACCCAATGACTTGGCCTCCACAGCCGTCTGTGGCATCGAATTCCACAGATTCACCACCCTCTGGCTGAAGAAATTCCTCCTCATCTCAGTTCTAAAGGAGAGTCCTTTTATTCTGAGACTCTCCCACTACTGGAAACACCCTCTCCACGTCCACTCTATCCAGACAATGAGATCCAAGACAAGTTGGCAACTTGGATCCAAAATTAGTTGTAATGGGAGACAGAGGGTGATGTTTGAGGGGTGGGTGTAGCTTTTGTGAGCAGTGGTTTACCACAGGAATTAGTGCTGGGTTCCTTAATGTCTGTCATGTACATTAATAATTTGGATGTAGATATACATTGGTAAATTAGTCACACGTACCGAGGTACAGTGAAAAACTTGTCTCGCATACTGTCCGTACAGATCATTTCATGTGGGCAGGCACGGTAGTGTAGCGGTTAGTATAACGCTTTACAGCGCCAGCGACTGGGGTTCAAATCCGGCCGCTGTCTGTAAGGAGCTTGTACGTTCTCCCCGTGACTGCGTGGGTTTCCTCCGGGTGCTCCGGTTTCCTCCCACATTCCAAAGACGTACGGGTTAGGAAGTTGTGGGCATGTTATGTTGGCGCCGGAAGCGTGGCGACACTTGCGGGCTGCCCCTAGAACACTCTACGCAAAAGATGCATTTCCCTGTGTGTTTCGATGTACATGTGACTAATAAAGAGATCTGATCTTTTTATGATGTTGCAGCTCTATAGAACTCTGGTCAGACCACACTTGGAGTATTGTGTTGAGTTCTGGTCGCCTCATTATAGGAAGGATGTGGAAGCTTTAGAGAGGGTGCAGAGGGGATTTACTAGGATGTTGCCTGGATTGGAGAGCATGTCTTATGAGGATAGGTTGAGTGAGCTGGGGCTTTTCTCTTTGGAGAGAAGGAAGATCAGAGCTGACGATAGAGGTGTACAAGATGATAAGAGGCATAGATCGAGTGGACAGTCAGAGACTTTTTCCCAGGGCGACAACGGCTAACATGAAGGGACATAAGTTTAAAATGATTGGAGGAAGGTATAAGGGGGATGTCAGGGGTAGGTTTTTTACACAGAGGGTGGTGGGTGCGTGGAACGCACTGCCGGCAGAGGTTGTGGGGACAGATACATTGGTGACAATTTAAGAGACTCTTAGATAGACACATGAATGATAGAGAAATGGGGGGCTATGTGGGAGAGAAGGGTTAGATAGATCTTAGAGCAGGATAAAATGTCGGCACAACATCGTGGGCCAAAGGGCCTGTACTCTGCTATAATGTTCTATGTTCTAACAGTGCATTGAGGTAGTACAAGGGAAAAGCAATAACAGAATGCAGAATAAAGTGTTACAGCTACAGAGAAAGTGCAGTGCAGGCAGACAATAAGGTGCAAGGCCACAACAAGGTAGATTATGTCAAGAGTCCAACCTATCATACTAGGGGACCGTTCAATAGTCTTACAACAGCCGGATAGAAGCTGTCCTTGAGCCTGGTGGTACGTGCTCTCAGGCTTTTGTATCTTCTGCCCGATGGGAGGGGGGAGAAGAGAGAATGTCCGGGGTGTGTGGGGTCTTTGATTATGCTGGCTGCTTTACCAAGGCAGCGAGAAGCGTAGACAGAGGAGATGAGCTTGTAGACAACACACAAATGGGTAGTGTAGTTGATGGTGAGGAGGTTAGTCAGGCTACAGAATGATATCAATCAGCTGGTGAATTGGGCTGAGCAATGGCAGCTGGAATCTAATCCCAATAAGTTTTAAGTGATGCACCTTGGGAATACTGTAGGGATGGGATATACGTCATCAATGGTAGGGTCCCAGGGAGCATTGAGGTACACAGGGACCTTGGTGTACTAGTCCACAGATCTCTGAAAGTGGCAGCACAGGTAGATAAGCTGATAAGGAAGACAGGGTAGAACAGGGAGGTCGTGATACAACTTATAAAACACTTGATGTTCCACAGGTAGAGTCTGTGCAAAGTTCCAGAACAGAACCATGTGGTGCTGAATTAATTAGGCTAATGACAGCTAAATAAACTAATCTCTTCTGCCTGCATATGGTCCATATCCCTCCATTCTCTGCACATTCATGTGGCTGTCAAAGAAAAGTAGGCACATGAAATAGTTCTGGTCGCCACACTGCCGGAAGGGTGTGACTGTGCTGGAGAAGGTTCAGAGGAGATTCACCAGGAGGCTGTCTGGGGTGGTGGGTGAGGAGAGAAAGGAGCTGCTGGGTTTGTTTTACTTGGAGAGGAGGAGGCTGAGGGGGGACCGGATGAAGGTGAAGTTATGAGGGGCATTGACAGTTTAAACAATGAAGCATTGCCCCATAGTCTGGAACGAGAGGGTGGTTGGAAACTGCACGGATGGGGACAGAGACCCACCACATTTCAGAATGATCTGGACAAGTGTTTGAATCATCAAGGCAGTGCTGTGTACAGACCAAGTGCTGGTAAATGGGATGAGTGGAGCTGGGTACGGTCAGCAGGGACAGGGTGGGCTGAAGGGCCTGTTTCAGTGCTCTGGGACTCTGTCTCGGACCACTCACTGTCTGTCACTTCTGTTTGTTCCGCTGTTCCCCTGGTGAGCGCAGGGGATGCAGTCACTCACCTGGACTTCAAACCACACACGCACGCACACACGCACACACACAATTACACACTCACACACACACACGCGTACACACACACATGCTCACACGCACATCCCCACACACACATGCACGCATGCACATACACACACACACACATGCATACACACAGGTGCACACACAATGCACACACACACACATACACACATGTATACACAGGCACATGCACAGACACATGCAAACACAGACAGACATACACAGACACACACATACACACACCCACACACATACACACACTCATACACAGACACACACAGACACCCACACACATGCACACATCCACACACAACAGACATGCACACATACACACCGATATACATGCACATACAAAATGCCCATCTGTACATCCACCAACACGTAAATGTAAAAGCACCAATGCACACACATGTCAATATACAAACATAAACAACTGCATGTTGATGGAGATAAACACACACACATTACATGTCACAGGTGCACATACATGCACAGCCTTATATGGAGCCCCATAATCACGTGCTCAATGGTGCACACACATGTACACGTGCATGCATCCATATGAAACGTTATAGACAGGCACACACACAAACAAACATATGCAGGCCCATATTTACAGTGGCATGCAAAAGCTTGGGCACCCCTGGTCAAAATTTCTGTTACTGTGAATAGCTAAGCGAGTAAAAGATGATTTGATTTCCTAAAGGCATAAAGTTAAAGATGACACATTTCTTTAATATTTTAAGCGAGATTACTTTTATATTTCAAAATAACAAAAAAGGAAAAGGGCCTGAAGCAAAAGTTTGGCCACCCTGCATGGTCAGTACTTAGTAACACCCCCTTTAGCAAGTATCACAGCTTGTAAATGCTTTCAGCAGCCAGCTAAGAGTCTTTCAATTCTTGTTTGGGGGATTTTCGCCCATTCTTCCTTGCAAAAGTCTTCTCGTTCTGTGAGATTCTTGGGCCTTCTTGCATGCACTGCAAACTTTCCTGCATCCTCACCACAAAATTCAGCATCAGAAGTTTGCAAAGGAACATCTAAACAAGCCTGATGCATTTTGGAAACAAGTCCTGTGGACGGATGAAGTTAAAATAGAACTTTTTGGCCGCGATGAGCAAAGGTATGTTTAGAGAGAAAAGGCTGCAGAATTTCATGAAAAGAACACCTCTCCAACTGTTAAACACGGGGGTGGATCGATCATGCTTTGGGCTTGTGTTGCAGCCAGTGGCACGGGGAACATTTCACTGGTAGAGGGAAGAATGAATTCAATTAAATACCAGCAAATTCTGGAAGCAAACATCACACCGTCTGTGAAAAAAAAAGCTGTAGGTGAAAAGAGGATGGCTTCTACAACAGGATAGCTATCCTAAACACACCTCAAAATCCACAATGGACTACCTCAAGGGACACAAGCTGAAGGTTTAACCATGGCCCTCACAGTTCCGCAACCTAAACATCATCGAAAATCTGTGGATAGACCTCAAAAGGGCAGTGCATGCAAGACGGCCCAAGAATCTCACAGAACTAGAAGCCTTTTGCAAGGAAGAATGGGCGAAAATCCCCCAAACAAGAATTCAAAGACTCTTAGCTGCTACAGAAAGCATTTACAAGCTGTGATACTTGCCAAAGGGGGTGTTGCTAAATACTGCCCATGCAGGATGGCCAAACTTTAGCTTCGGGCCCTTTTCCTTTTTTGTTTTGTTGAAACTGTAGAAGATGGAAATAAAAAAGTAATCTTGCTTAAAATATTAAAGAAATGTGTCATCTTTAACTTTATGCCTTTAGGAAATCCGGTCATCTTTTACTCGCTTAGCTATTCACAGTAACAGAAGTTTTGACCAGGGGTGCCCAAACTTTTGCATGCCACTGTATATACAGTTGGCATGCAGTTATTTACGTGCAGCCCCAAAAACACAGACACACACCGCCTTTGAACCAATGGGACTGTTAATGAATTCTGGCTGCTTTGAACTGTCCTTTCTCCCGACCAACCAGTTGGCAAGGGAAAAGTTCTCTCGATGTTGATAGATTCTGTCAGACAAGAACATCTCCTTATGGAAGCTCTGCTGTTAATGCACCCTCTAAGTATCAGGTAAACAAAAAAATCTTCAAAGTTCCAGAGACAGGCATGTTTAAACTTACAGTTGTAATGGGGATGTAATGGATACTGAAAGAACTTTCACAGCCTGACCTAAAATATCTCAAAGAAAAATCTAGAGCTATTGAGTGACTTGTTATCACACTGTGATCTCTGTTATAATGTGAATGCTATAAGCAACAAGTTTCTGCGACAGAGACTGTGGTGTGTCTGCAATGTTAGACCTGCTGCTGATTGAATGGCAAAGGTTGTCAACACCCATCAACATGTTCTGCTAATTTTCCACAGAGGTCCAATTTATTATAAATTGTATAGGGGAGTTTGATTTTTCACAAAATCTGAACAATTAAGTGCAGATGCTGGAGATACAGGAAGAAACGAGGACTTGCATTTCCGTAGCACCTGTCACATTCTTCTCGCGACATCCCAGGATGCCTCCACGGCCAGGGGAGATGATTTGGTGGCGTGGACAACGTTGTAGCAGCCAATATAGGCACAGCAACCTCCCATAAATATGAGCACATCTGCAGTTTTGGTAATGCAAAAGCAAAGTCCTGCAGGTATGGGAAATCTGAAATAAAAATGGAAATGGCGTTAATACCCAGCATCGGAAAAGTTAACTCTGCTTCCCTCGCCACGGGTGCTGTCAGATCTGCTGAGTGTTTCCAGAATTTGCATAGCTGTTTTGGTGATGTGCATGGAGAGAACTACGTTGGTGGGACACCAGGGAGGACTTCTCTTCCATTCGTAGAAATAGTGGCCACAGACTGTCTCTGTTACAGCCAGGAACAGTGGAGCCTCGGCTAGTGGAGCCATCTCCTCCAAGGGAAGGGCCTCTCACAGTGCACACTCTCCAGGAGTTGCAGGCCATTCAGTGAGCCACCCACTCAGTCACAGCCTGCCCGGCAAAGAGAAGCAAGAAGAACACAAGAAAATAGAAGCAGGAGTAGGCCACTCGGCCCCTCAAATCTGGACCACCATTCAATATGATCATGATTGATCTACACTGGCCTCTTCTGTGCCAGTTCCCCATCACCCTCAATTCTCCAATCTTTTAAATATTTACCTATCTCCACCTTACGTATCTCTAACGATCTGGTCTCCACCACCCTCGGGGGCAGAGAATTCCAGAGGTTCACCACCCTCTGAGAGAAGACATTTCTACCCACTTCAGTTTCAAATGACTGGCCTCTTGGTTTGTCCCCTTTGACTCTCACCAACTTTTACCGATGCACCATAGAAAGCATCCTATCTGGATGCATCACAGCTTGGTACGGCAACTGCTCTGCCCGGGACCGCAAGAAGCTGCAGAGAGTTCTGGGCACAGCCCAGCGTATTACGGACACCAGCCTCCCTTCCTTGGACTCTGTCTTTACCTCTCTCTGTCTTGGTGAAGCAGCCAGAATAATCAAAGACCCCACCCACCCGGGACATTCTCTCTTCTCTCCTCTTCCATCAGGTAGAAGATACAGGAGCCTGAGGGCACGTACCACCAGGCTTAAGGTCAGCTTCTACCCCACTGTGATAAGACTATTGAACGGTCCTCTTATACAAAGAGATGGACTATGACCTTACGATCTACTTTGTTGTGACCTTGCACCTTATTGCACTGCACTTTCTCTGTAGCTGTGACACTTTACTCTGTACTGTTATTGTTTTTACCTGTACTACATCAATGCACTCTGTACTAACCCAATGTAACTGCACTGTGTAATGAATTGACCTGTACGATCGGTTTGCAAGACAAGTTTTCACTTTACCTTGGTACAAGTGACAATATATTATATATATTGATATATATTAGTGATATATATTATACCCTTCAACATCCACACTAGTTGAGGACCTGTTGACATCTCCCACCGATGCTGTTTCTTAGCTCCACCCAATTGATTCTATTGATCTTCTGAACAAAGATTCTTCCTCTCTGCTGAACTTATCCCTTTTTTAATGTAAGTACTACACTCCCCACCTTCCCCCCACCGTCCACTTTACCCAATTTTTATAGAAATATGCTGGATGATTTAATTCCCAATCTCAGTCACTTTGCAACCACACCTGTTGCATTAGTCATAGAGTCACAGAGCAATACAGCAGGGATACAGGCCCTTTGGCCCAACCCATCCATGCTGACCATGGTGCCCCCCCAGCTAGTCCCAATTTCCTGCGTTCGGCCCATATCCCTACAAGTCCCACCCCCCTATGTACCTATCCAAGTGCTCCCTAAATGATGCTATTACCAACGACCTATACAACTGCAACATAATGTCCCAACTCCTGTACTCAGTGCCCTGACTGACGACGGCCAGTCTGCTAAACGTCTTTTTCACCACCCTGTCTACCTGTGATGCCGCTTTCAACGAGGTATGCACTTGTACTCCAAGGTCCCTCTGTTCCATTGCACTCCCTCGTGCCCTACCATTCATAGTATAAGTCCTACACTGGTTTGACTTTCCATATCAAACCTATTTATTTCACCTGGCTTGTTACAAATATTGAATTTGTAATTTTATTATATAATGTAAATAATAATATGATCATAATATAAAAAATATAGAAAACTAAAATGTTGGATTCAATAATAAAATAAAGAGCCTTCGGTTTTATAGAACACAGAACCATACAGTGCCAGACAGGCCACTCGGCCCACGATGTTGTGCTGACCTTGATGCCAATTTATACTAAATGTCCTCCTTCTGTGTACCATCCACATTCCTCCATTCCCTTCATATTCATGTGTCTGTCTAAAAGCCTCTTAAACTCCACCAAACTGCCCGCTTCCTCTGCTACCCCTGGTAACCCATTCCAGGCACCCACCACTCTCTGTGTAAAGAACCTGCTCCTCCTGTCACCATTAAACATCCCCCCTCTTATCTTAAAAGCATGTCCTCTGGTGTTTGACATTTCTACCCTGGGGAAAAGACTGACTGTCTACCCTATCTCTGCCTCTCATAATTTTAAAAGCCTCTATCAGGCCTCCACCGCTCCAGAGGAAACAACCCAAGTTTGTCCAACCTCTCCTTATAGCACATGCCCTCTAATCCAGGCAGCATCCTGGTGAACCTCTTCTGCAGCCCCTCCACAGTCTCCACATCCTTCCTGTAATGGGGCTACCAGAACTGCACACAATACTCCATGTGCGGTCTGACTGAAGTTTTATACAGCCGCAGCATGACTTCCTTACTCTTGTACTCAACACCCTATCACTGAAGGCAAGCATGCCATACGCCTTCTTTACCACCTTATCCACTTGCGTCGTGTTCCTTTGTCCTCTTACATGCTCTGACTCTGATCGGAGGTTTACCCTTATCCTTGTATGCTCTATTTCTTTCTGACCTCCCGTTATTATTACACATTTTGCCAGCCCTATAAAACTGTACGCAATGCTCCATGTGCAGTCTGTCTAAAGCTTTATGTAACTGCAGCATGACTTCCTGACAAGCAGGGCCAGGTTCATATACACTGTGAGACTGATGTCCTTTCATGCATGGATAAGCTTGAAGTACTTAGAGCCTGGATTAGAACACAGAACTACAATGTTGTTGTCACTACTTAAGAGAAGGGCAGGACTGGCAGCTCAACTTTCCAGGGTTTAGATGTTTCAGATAGAGAGGGGTGTTAAAGAGGTGCGGTGGTTGCATTTTTAATTAGGGGGCGTGTCACAGCTGCACTCAGAGAGGACATCCTTCACGGCTCATCCACAATATAAGTAGAGCTCAGGTATAAGAAAGGTGCAATCACTCTGACGAGGTTACATAAAAGGCCTCCCAAAAGCCAGCATTTACTGACCATCCCTAATTGCCCTTGAGAAGGTGATGGTGAACCACCTCCCTGACCTGCTGAGGTCCTTCTGGTGAAGGTGCTTCCCACAGAGCTGTTGGGGAGGGAGTTCCAGGATGCAGACCCCATGAGATAGAGGAACAGATTATGGAAAGATGTTATGGTGACAGGGTTGTTGTAGTGGGTGATTTTAACTTCCCCAATATTGACGGTGAATTCCTTGGTGCCAGAGGCTTAGAGGGGGCAGAATTTGATAGGCACATCCAGAAAGATTTCTGGAAGCACACTGTAGTTCCTCCAACCCGGGAAGGGACACTACTAGACCTTGTTTGGGGAAATTAGCCTAGCCAGGTGATTGAAGTTTCAGTGGGGGAGCAGTTTGGGAACAGTGATCATGATTTTGTAAGTTTTAAGATAGTTATGGATAAATTGGCAAATTGGTTTATTATTGTCACATGTACCGAGGTACAGTGAAAACTTTGTTTTGCATGCCATCCATACAGATCATTTCATCACATCGGTGCATTGAGGTAGTATAAGGAAAAGCAATAACAGAATGCAGAATAAAGTGTTACAGCAACAGAGAAAGTGCAGTGTAGGCAGACAATAAGGTGCAAGGCTATAATGAGGTAGATTGTGAGGTCAAGAGTCCATCTTATCGTACTAGGGAACCATTCAATAGTCTTATAACAGTGGGATAGAAGCTGTCCCTGGGCCTGGTGGTATATGTTTTCAGGCTTTTGTATCTTCTGCCCGATGAGAGAGGGGAGAAGAGAGAATGTGCAGGGTGGGTGGGGTCTTTGATTATGTTGGATGCTTCACTGAGGCAGTGAAAAGTGTAGACAGATTCCATGGAGGGGAGGCTGGTTTCTGTGATGTGCTGAGCTGTGTCCACAGCTCTCTGCAGTTTCAGGCAGTCTCAGACAGAGCAGTTGCCATACCAAGCCGTGATACATCCAGACAGGATACTTTCTATGGTGCATCAATAAAAGTTGGTGAGAGTCAAAGGGACATACCAGATTTCTTTAGCCTCCTGAGGAAGTAGAGGCACTGGTGAGCTTACTTGGCCATGATGTCTACATGGTTGGACCAGGACAGGCTATTGGTAATGGTCACTCCAAGGAACTTGAAGCTCTCAATCCTCTTGACCCCAGCACTGTTGATATAAGCAGGAGCGTGTGCACTACCCCATTTCCTGAAGCCAATGACCAGCTGCTTTGTTGAGCAGACTGGACCTGGATAAAGAGTATGGGAAAAGAGGGGCGATCTCATCGAAGGACACAAAATGCAACAAGTCCTTTCCTCTCACAGATGCTGATCGACCCTCCGTTCCTCCAGTGGATTGTGTGCTGCTCCACATTCCAGCAGCTGCAGCTTCTTACAGGCTAGGGAGGAGGGTGGGGGGTTGGATTATTGGGGAAAATGTTAGACCAAATGTTAATGGGGAAAGTCTGGTCATGGTTTGCTGGAACTGGGTTATTGTACAAGATTGAGATGAGGTTGATGAGGTTGTTTGTGGTCTTGATCAATGGAGGATTATCTCTAAATCAATTAATTACAGTGAATGTTTACAGTAAGATCCAAGAAAAGTTAACACAGCCAAACCGGCTTGTGGTTTCTGGACACATTGTTCCCTTCTTTCAGTAAAGAATAGCTCCTCAATGAATCATTTATTTTATGTTGACAGAAAGAGCCACGGTACATTTTACATAAACAGCAAAACCACCCTGAAGTAGGGGAATTTTGTGGTTTGCTTCTCACTATCAAGCAGTGTTTTTAATCACAATTAAATTCCCATCAGCTCACTTGGCAGAGATACAACATGAAAAGAGCTTCCACTTCTGTAGGTGGAGTTCAAGTTTATTAACCTATTGCCTCTTTCCATCCCTACCCACAGCCCATCTGCTCCCCAGCACATCGTCACTTGCTTCCCTGCATCTCCTGGACATAATCCTGAGTGCTGGAGGTCCCTCCTAACCCAGTGACCTCTCTCTCCTCTTTTATCCCTGCCACCTTTAGTCACCCAGCCGAACATCTCCCTTTAGACCCAATATCAGTTTATGTTTGAGATGCAATTACCAGATCAAAGGTGCCAGGTGCCAAGTAGATAGGGTGCTGAAGAAGGCATACAGCATGCTAGCCTTCATTGATCAGAGCATTGAGTATGAGAGCTGGGAAGTCATGTTGCAGTTGTACAAAACATTAGTCGGACCGCACTTGGAGTATTGTGTGCAATTCTGGTCACCCCATTCCAGGAAGGATGTGGAGACTGTGGAGAGGGTGCAAAAGAGGTTCACCGGGATGCTGCCTGGATTAGAGAGCAGGTGGGCAGGCACAGTAGTGTAGCGGTTAGCGTAACGCTATTACAGCACCAGCAACACTCAATTCCGGTCGCTGTCTGTAAGGAGCTTGTACATTCTCCCTGTGTCTGCGTGGGTTTCCTCCGGGTGCTCCGGTTTCCTCCCACATTCCAAAGACGTACAGGTTAGGAAGTTGTGGGCGTGCTATGTTGGCGCCAGAAGTGTGGCGACACTTGCGGGCTGCCCCCAGAACACTCTACGCAAAAGATGCATTTCACTGTGTGTTTCGATGTACATGTGACTAATAAAGAAATCTTATCTTATAAGGAAAGTTTGGACAAACTGGGTTTTTTTCTCTGAAGCGGCGGAGGCTAAGGGGAGACCTGATGGAGGTTTATAAAATTAAGAGAGGCAAATATAGGGTCGACAGTCAGAGACTTTTCCCCAGAGTGGAGACGTCAAATACTAGAGGCCATGCATTTAAGATGAGAAGGGGAAAGTTTAAAGGAGATTTGTGGGTAAAGTTTTGTACTCAGAGAGTGGTGGGTGCCTGGAACAGGCTCCCAGGGGGGTTGGTGGAGGCACATACGATACAGGTGTTTAAGAGGCTTTTAGATAGACACATGAATGAGCAGGGAATAGAGGGATGTGGATCATGTGCAGGCAGAAGGGGTTTGATTTAATTTAGCGTCGTGTTCAGCACAGACATTGTGGGCCGAAGGGCCTGTTCCTGTGCAGTACTGTCCTGTGTTTAACTGCCTGCTGAAATGGCTGAGCAGTTAGTGGTGGGATGTGGGAGGAAACTAGAACACCCGGGGGAAAATCTGCACAGCACGAGGTCAGGATAATGTGACGCAGTGACTCTCCTCACAATTCCATAGCTGCACCAAACAATTAATTGTTTCAAAACTTCAAAGGCCACCTTCCTAGAGCCAGCCTCAATGACCATCATTGTGTTCACATTCTCCGGAACATCCATCCCTCAGATTTATTACTAGATAAAGGTGAGGAGAATCGGACTGGGAATCTCTGCCCTATTGGATCATGTGCTAATTGGGCGATGAAGGCTTTCCAAAGACAATCAAACTTCAAGTGACTTCCCGCACAGATCTAAAGATCAGAACAACTTCAGAGAATGTGTAGAGTGCTCTTTGATTACATTCTTGCTCAGTGAACCCGATGTGATGAGTGATTATGCAGATTATTTTCAATAGTTACTAGATTACAGATGCCTGCACGAGATTATAGGCAGCCGACCCCCTCCACCCTCCACCCTCCACCCTCCCCATTATGTTCACTTACAGAAACAGCAGATACAATCGACGGTTGGCACAATCTCTGGCTCCTTCCAAGACCACAAAAACCTCACATCCGGAGCCTTGTTCTGCAT
This sequence comes from Pristis pectinata, assembly GCF_009764475.1. Lineage (NCBI taxonomy): Eukaryota > Metazoa > Chordata > Chondrichthyes > Rhinopristiformes > Pristidae > Pristis > Pristis pectinata. Next base: position 3,800,509 of record NC_067411.1, on the reverse strand, counting down.
CCACTTTCCTACCACCACTGTCTCCTGCCTTGTGCTAACCGAGCTCTGAGTTCACACAGACGGAGCATCAGGCACAGTGCACAGATCCCACACTTGACACTGACAGCACATTGTCCCGTGGTCTCTGACCACGCAGTCACAGTCCAAGCAATAGTCCTGGCCCTAACCCTCTGTGGTGGCAAGGAGGGGTGTGTGTGTGTGTGTGTGTGTGTGTGTGTGTGTGTGTGTGTGTGTGTGTGTGTGTGTGTGTGTGTGTGTGTGTGTGTGTGTGTGTGTGTGTGTAAGAGAGACACTCTGTGTGGTGAGTTACATCTGAATGTGTGCCTGTGCACTGTACATGAGTGAGTGCATTTCTAAGTGTGTGTAAGTGAGGGGTGTGCATCTGAGTGGGTGCCTGGAACATGCTGACAGGGGTGGGGGTGGAAGCAGATAAAACAGCAATGTTTAAGAGGCATTTAGACAGACACAGGAACAGGCAGCGAGTGGAGGGATACGGACCATGTGCAGGCAGAGGGGATTAGTTTAATTTGGTGTCATGGTCGGCACAGACATGGTGGGCCGAAGGGCCTGTTCCTGTGCCGGACTGTCCTGTGTTCTGTGTACAAACAACAAGGGGTTTTATGGAGGTACCAAAAGGAAGTCTGTGGAGTGCCAGACATCCATCCCCCCTCCACCCCTCCCATTTACACCCCTTACCATACCCCCCACTCCTCTCCCCCTACCCCCTCCTCCTCCTCCTCCCCCTCCCCCTCACTCCCCCTCCTCCCCCTCCCCCTCACTCCTCCTCCCCCTCACTCCACCCCACCACTGCCCCTCACTCCCCTCCCCCTCACCCCTCCCCCTCACTCCCCTCCCCATCACTCCCCCGCACTCCCCTCCCCCTCACTCCTCCTCCCCCTCACTCCCCCCCACCACTGCCCCTCACTCCCCTCCCCCTCACCCCTCCCCCTCACCCCTCCCCATCACTCCCCTCCCCCTCACCCCTCCCCCTCACACCTCCTCCCCCTCCTCCTCCCCTTCACTCCCCTCCCCTCACCCCTCCCCCTCACACCTCCTCCCCCTCCTCCTCCCCTTCACTCCCCTCCCCCTCACCCCTCACCCTCAATCCTCCTCCCCCTCCTCCTCCCCTTCACTCCCCTCCCCTCACTCCTCCTGCCCCTCAATCCTCCTCCCCCTCCTCCTCCCCCTCACTCCACCCCACCACTCCCCCTCACTCCCCTCCCCCTCACGCCTCACCCTCACCCCTCCCCATCACTCCCCTCCCCCTCACCCCTCCCCCTCACACCTCCTCCCCCTCCTCCTCCCCTTCACTCCCCTCCCCTCACCCCTCACCCTCAATCCTCCTCCCCCTCACTCAACTCCCGCTCACTCCTCCCCCTCACACCTCCTCCCCCTCCTCCTCCCTTTCACTCCCCTCCTCATCCCTCCCCCTCCTCCTCCCCCACTCCCCTCCCTCTCCACTCCCCACCCCCTCACTCATCTCCCCCTCAGTCCCCACCCTCCTCACCCCTCTGTACCTCACTCCCCACCCCCTCACTCCCCTCACCCTCACTCCCCACCCCTCCCAGATGATTCAATGCACCAGAGCGCTGGCTCTTGACCCGAAATAAATGCAACCCACTTGTCAGGTTACCCAATCGGATGCTGTCTATCACATCATAGCAACCAGGAGCTCTCACCATGTGTAGGAAGCCTTTGGATTGAACACTGAAGTAGGGAGGTTACGTTCCAACTCTATAAAACCTTGGTCAGACCTCAGCAGGAGTTGTGTGTGCAGTTCTGGTCACCGCACTGTAGGAAGGGTGTGAGAGCGCTGGAGACGGTGCAGAGGGGATTCACTGGGACGTTGCCTGGGATGGAGCAGTTCAGCTACGAGGAGAGACGGGAGAGGCTGGGTCTGTTCTCCCTGGAGCGGAGGGGGTTGAGAGGAGACATGAGTGAGGTATATAAAATAATGAGGAGTATAGATAGGGTAGACTGCAGGAAACTTCTCCCTATGCCAGAGGTAGAGAAAACTAGCAGACACAGATTTAGGGTGAGGGGGAGGAGATTTACAGGGGATCTGAGGGGGACCTTCATCACCCAGTGTGCTGAGTACCTGGAACACACTGCCTTGAGAGAGCAGTGGAAGCAGAGTCACTGACAGCGTTTAAGAAGTGTTTGGATGAGCACTTGAATCTCCCAGGCATAGAGGGCTACGGGCCAAGTGTTGGAAGATGGGGTTAATATGGACGGGTGCCCACTGGTATTGGTATTGGTATTGGTTTATTATTGTCACTTGTACCGAGGTACAGTGAAAAACTTGTCTTACAAACCGATCATACAGGTCAATTCATTACACAGTGCAGTTACATTGAGTTAGTACAGAGTGCATTGATGTAGTACAGGTAAAAACAATAACAGTACAGAGTAAAGTGTCACAGCTACAGAGAAAGTGCAGTGCAATAGGGTGCAAGGTCAGGTAGATCGAGAGGTCATAGTCCATCTCATTGTATAAGAGAACCGTTCAATAGTCTTATCACAGTGGGGTAGAAGCTGTCCTTAAGTCTGGTGGTACGTGCCCTCAGGCTCCTGTATCTTCTACCCGATGGAAGAGGAGAGAAGAGAGAATGTCCCGGGTGGGTGGGGTCTTTGATTATGCCGGCTGTTACACCAAGACAACGAGAGGTAAAGACAGGGTCCAAGGAGGGAAGGCTGGTGTCCGTGATGCACTGGGCTGTGTCCACAACCCTCTGCAGTTTCTTGCGGTCCTGGGCAGAGCAGTTGCCGTACCAAGCTGTGATACATCCAGATAGGATACTTTCTATGGTGCATCGGTAAAAGTTGGTGAGAGTCAAAGGGGACAAACCAAATTTCTTTAGCCTCCTGAGGAAGTAGAGGCGCTGGTGAGCTTTCTTGGCTGTGGCATCTACGTGATTTGACCAGGACAGGCTGTTGGTGATGTTCACTCCCAGGAACTTGAAGTTCTTAACCCTCTTGACCTCAGCACCACTGATGTAGACAGGTGCATGTACACTGCCCCCTTTCCTGAAGTCAATGACCAGCTGTTTTGTTTTGTTGACATTGAGGGAAAGGTTGTTGTCATGACACCATTCCACTAAGCTCTCTATCTCCTTCCTGTACTCTGACTCATCACTGTTTGAGATACGGCCTACAACGGTGGTATCATCTGCAAACTTGTAGATGGAGTTAGAGCAGAATCTGGCCACACAGTCATGAGTGTATAGGGAGTAGAGGGCTGAGGACGCAGCCTTGTGGGGCACCAGTGTTGAGAATAATTGTGTCAGAGATATTGCTGCCTCTCCTCACTGATTGCGGCCTGTTTGTTAGAAAGTCAAGGATCCAGTTACAGAGGGAGGTGTTGAGTCCTAGGTCTCGGAGTTTGGTGACAAGTTTGCTTGGGATTATTGTATTGAAGGCAGAGCTGTAGTCAATAAACAACAGTCTAACGTAAGTGTCTTTACTGTCAAGATGCTCCAGAGCTGAGTGTCGGGCCAGGGAAATGGCATCCGCTGTAGACCTGTTTCGGCGGTAGGTGAATTGCAATGGGTCCAGGTTGTCTGGGAGGCTGGAGTTGATGCGTGCCATGACCAACCTCTCAAAGCACTTCATGATAGACGAGTTGAAATCTGTACCAAAGTTATAAGCCTCGAAATGTTCCAAGATTACTCCAACTTCAGAAGTACCCATCTATACTAATCCCCTTTCCCAGCACTTGGTCCCTCTAAGCCTTGGCAATTCTAGGCACTTCATAAATGAGGTGAGAGTCTTTGGGTCCACCACTAGCTCAGCCAGTGTTGTCATCCACAGGGGTGTGAACTGAGACCTGGGGAGCAAGGTTAACCCAAATTCCATTGACGAGTACAGTAGCAATGGGCTGAGTGTCCTCCTGTGCTGTTTGGGGTTCGAGGCTGGATGGGGAAAGGGCAGGATGTTAGCCCAACTTTCAACGCTGACCGTTGGGAGCCCACCTGAGATGGGTCGGATCATCGTCAGTGAAATGGGGAATGAGCCACAGTGTTGCATCACGGTCTGGGACGGCAGTTCAATTGCGCAGGAATGGAAGAAGCTGCAGAGAGCAGTGGACTCTGCCCAATACATCAGGGCACATCCCTCCCCACCATCAGGAGTGTCTACAGGAGGCGCTGCCTCAAGAAGGCAACATCCATCATCAAAGATCCCCACCATCTGGGCCGTGCCTTCTTCTCACAGCTCCCATCGGGCAGGAGATACAGAAGCCTGAAGTCCCACACCACCAGGTTCAGGAACAGTTACTTCCCTTCAACCATTCAGTTCTTGAATCAACCAACACAACCCTAATCACTACCTCAGTACGACGACCACTTTGATCACTTTGCACTTATTTTTTGTTCTAACTGTGTTGTTCCTTGCATAAGTTTGTATGATTTATGTTTTTCTTGAAAATGCTGCTTATCTGAGGCTCTGTGCCTGTGGTGCTGCTGCAAGTAAGTTGTTCATTGAACCTGTACATACATGTACTTGTGAATGTGACAATAAACTCGACCTTGACTTTGAGATATGTCCACTCAGGCTGCTCTCAAGGTGGCTTGAGTGGGACTCAAACTCGAGACCCCGCCAGCTCTCTCTGGTGGACACCACAGGACTACTTTGGCGAAGAGTAGAATTTTCCTCTTCGACACCTACCCCTTAACCAGCAGCACCAAATCTGCTCAGCGTCAGGTCGCTGCTTGTGGGATCTTGCTGTGTGCAGATCACATTTTAGATAGATTAGATATTTTTATTAGTCACATGTACTTCGAAACACACAGTGAAATGCATCTTTTTGCATAGAGTGTTCTGGGGGCAGCCCGCAAGTGTCGCCACGCTTCTGGCGCCAACATAGCACGCCCACAACTTCCTAACCCATACGTCTTTGGAATGTGGGAGGAAACCAGAGCACCCGAAGGAAACCCACGCAGACACAGGGAGAACATACAAACTCCTCACAGACAGTGGCCAGATTTGAACCTGGGTCGCTGGTACTGTAAAGCGCTATGCTAACCAATACACTACCATGCCTGTCTTACACTCCTTACACCTTACACTCAAAGGCACTCCTCATCCCTCCAGGCAGCAGGCTCTGTTGGCCTCTGCACTACCTGCCCGGATTTGGGTTTGTGTTGGGTGACTGCCAAAACCTGGATAATTGGAATCACTGTGACCGGCAGCTTAGCAAATGGAGCCTGTTCCAACTCGGCCCTGGAACAACAGTGGTATGTATAACGCACGAGTAGGGAAAGTTGTCAGGGAGTGCTTGGTATTCCAGCAGTGCTCTAGATAATGAGTCAGTCATCTAATAAATCATCTTTCCTCACTATCCTTCCGCTGAGTCAGCCTGCTTTCTCTGTGACCTGTTGGAGAACAGTACAGAATATGCCCTTCAGCGCATTGATTCCACACCAGTTACCAAACACCCATTTGCACTAATCGTGCTTTACATTCCCTGTAACTCCTCCTAGATTCTACGCCTCTCCCATACACTCGGAGAAATTTACAGCAGCCAATTTACCCACCGACCCTGCTCACCTTTGGGATGTGAGGGGAAACTGGAGCGCCCGGGGGAAACCCACAGGGAGAACGCTGCAAGGTCCACACGCAGACACACCCGACATCAGGACCGAACCCGGGTCTCTGGCACTGGGAGGCAGCGGCTCTACCAGCTGCTCCACTGTGAGAGCTGAGCGTAAAACAGGGAAGGGGGCAATGCGATTGAAGCAGACGTTCTTGCGTACTGTTTACACAGAATGCTTGGAGTTTAGGAACCCAAAGCAACAGGTTCAAGTCCCATACAGACGTGGGAAAAGTAACAAATTGATTCAGTAATTCTGGAATTAAAAGCCAATCTCAGTAACTAAAACTCTGGTTCAGCCGCATCTGGAGTACTGCATTCAATTCTGGTCATCCCATTACAGGAAGGATGTGAAGGCTTTGGAAAGGGTGCAGAAGAGGTTCACCAGGATGCTGCCTGGATTAGAGGGCATGTACTATGAAGAGAGGTTGGACAAACTTGTGTTGTTTTCTCTGGAGCAGCGGAGGCTGAGGCGAGACCTGATAGAAGTTTATAAGATTATGAGAGGCAGAGATAGAGTAGACAACGGTATCTTTTTCCAGGGTCGAAATGTCTAATACCAGAGGGCATGCATTTAAGGTGAGAGGGGGAAAGTTCAAAGGAGATGTGTGGGGCAAGTTTTTTACACAGAGAGCGATGGGTGCCTGGAATGTGCTGCCAGGGGTGGAGGTAGAAATATGATAAGAGGCATTTAAGAGGCTCTTAGATAAACACATAAATGTGCAGAAAATGGAGGGATGTGGACTGTGTAGGCAGAAGGGATTAGTTTGGTTAGGCATTTAATTACTGGTTTAATTAGTCCAGCACAACATGGTGGGCCGAAGAGCCTGTTGCTGTGCTGTATCATCCCCCTCTCACCTGGACCCACCCATCACCTGCCAGCTCTTGCTTTACCCCTTCCTCCCACCTTTTTATACTGCCTATCACCCTTTCTTTCCAGTCCAAGTGAAGGGTCTCAACCTGAAACGTCGACGGTCCATTTCCCTCCACAGATGCTGCCTGACCCGCTGAGTTCCTCCAGCGTCTGCAGTCTCTCTTGTGTCTCCTGTGCTGTACTGTTCTATGCTCCATGCTCTGTGCTCTATGCTGTTTGCTCTATACTCTGTGCTCTATGCTGTTTGCTCTATGCTCTGTGCTCTAATTCTCTCCTTGAAGCCACAACATCAGGGAAAAAAAATCAATTCCACTTTCAGGAAGATTGTTCACTCTGCTGACCTGGTATTGCTCAAATGTGACTTTTAACCTCTCATTCATTTAAAAATGCTGGGGCATCCAGCGGTTGCCCATCATGGCTGGACAGTAAATTCCAGTTCTGGCCAATGGAGTCTGGTGAGCCAAGCAAAAAGCAGGCAGTCAGGAGCAGAAGGAGCTCAGCATGGTTCCACAGAAAACCCTGCTTACAATTAACCTCAGGTTCATCGCCAAGGGTCACTTTGAGTGATTGTGTCACTCTACACAGGCCGGGACAGCCCTGTCTGACACAACTTCCATACAGCTGGAAACAGATGTTGTTTACCGCACTTTGCCATTCCCTTTGGAAGTAGCCTGAAGCTCCTTATTTTATCGGTAAGAATGAGGGATCGGATCTGCCGACCCATCCCCATCCACCTACTGTCTGGGGATGAGCCGGTGACTGGGATCTGCAGGACAACCTGAGGTGGAATCCGTGTTTCAGTCCACACGTGGGGGGAGGGGGGAGGTCACATGACCAGCTCACTAATGCGTCTGTCTCTCCCTCGACCCCCCACCCCCCATTGTGGTGTCTCCTGTCCACATCCGCTCTTGGGGTAGGCACTGACCTCATACCCGACACCCATCCCACAGTCAGGAGGTTCACCAGGGATGTAAATTGGTAAATTGTTATTGTCACACATACTGAGGTACAGTGAAAAACCTTTGCATGCCATCCATACAGATCATTTCATCACATCAGTGCATTGAGGTAGTACAAGGGAAAACAATAACAGAATGCAAAATAAAGTGTCACAGTTACAGAGAAAGTGCTGTACAGGCAGACAATAAGGTGCAAGGGCCATGACAAGGTAAATTGTGAGGTCAAGAGTCCATCTTATCATACTAGGGGACCGTTCAAAACTCTTATAACAGTGGGATAGAAGCTGTCCTTGAGCCTGGTGGTACGTGCTTTCAGGCTTTTGCATCTTCTGCCCAATGGGGGGGGGGGGGGGGGGAGAAGAGAGAATGTCCGGGGTGTGTGGGGTCTTTGATTATGCTGGCTGCTTTACTGAGGCAGCAAGAGGGATAGACGGAGTCCATATGTTGCAACACGCAAAATGCTCGAGAAACTCAGCAGGCTGAGAGTTCCTCCAGCATTTTGTGTGTTGCTCCAGATTTCCGGCAACTGCAGTCTCCTATCTGGATGCATCACGGGCTTGGTGTGGCAACTGCTCTGCCCGGGTCCACAAGAAACTGCAGAGAGTTGTGGACACAGCTCAGCTCATCACCGAAACCAGCCTCCCCTCCATGGACTCTGTCTACACTTCTCGCTGCCTCGGTGGGTATAAGGTTATGAGAGGGACAGAGAGGAGAGATAGTCAGAACCTTTATCCCATGGTAAAGGTGTCAAAAACAAGGAATGGGTTTAAGGTGAAAGAAAGGAGCTTTAAAGGGGATCTGGGTTGTTTTACACAGAGTGGTTGATATCTAGAACAAGCAGGTGGCGAAATCGCTATGTTTCAGAGGGATTTGGACAAATATTCAAGGCATAGAAGGATACGGTCTGATGTGTGCAAATGGGATTAGAGTAGATAGGGAGAAAGGTCAGCATAGATGAGCTGGGCTGAAGGGCCTGTTTCTGTGCTGTACAACTCTATAAATCTATGATCCCTCCAAATCTAAGTCAGCGGTGGACAAGAGTTGAGGAAAAATTTATTTCACTCAGCAAGTGGTCTGAAATTCACTGCCAGAGGGCGGAGGAAGAATCCCCGCTCACCGGCACGGTCCCTGGACGAGAACTTGGAGAGGTGGAACCTCAGGGCTTGGGACAGACGTAGGAAGTGGGATAAACCTGAAGTCCAATTCCATGGATATTGATAATTCCATGATCAAATGTCATTGACCTGAAACGGGAAGACTTTTTCTCCACAGATGCTGCCTGACCTGCTGAATATTTCCAAAATTTTCTGTTTTTATTTTGCATTCTACATTAATTGTAAGTACAGGAGGGAGACAGAGAGCCAAGGAGCATGGTGTCATGACAACAACCTTTCCCTCAGTGTCAGCAAAACAGAAGAGCTGGTCATTGACTTCAGGCAGCGGGGCAGAGCACACACCCCTGTATGTATCAATGGTGCTGAGGTCGAGGTGGTTGAGAGCCAAGTTCCTCGGTGTAAACATCACCAACAATTCATCCTGGTCCAACCACGTAGACGTTATGGCCAAGAAAGCACGCCAGCGCCCCTGCTTCCTCAGAAGGCTGAGGAAACTTGCTATGCCCCCCTTGATGCTCACCAATTTCTATAAATGCACCACAGAAAGCATCCTATACAGAGGCAGCTCTCCTTGGTATGGCAACTGCTCTGCCCAAGACTGGAAGTAATTCCAGAGAGTTGTGACCGCAGCCATGTCCATCATGAAAAGCAGCTAAAATAATCAAAGACCCCACCTACCACGGGCATTCTCTCTTCTCCTCCCCCTCCCATCAGGCAGAAGATACAAAAGTCTGAAAGCACGTACCACCGGGCTCAAGGACAGCTTCTATCCTGTTGTTATCAGACTCTTGAACAGACCTCTCATGCAAATTCTTGATCTCCCAATCTACCTCGTCATGACCCTGAACCTTATTGTCTGTCTGCACTGTACTTTCTCTGTAACTGTAACACTTTATTTTGCATTCTGTCTTTTTATTTCCTCTTGTACTACCTCGATGTACTTATTTATGTATGGAATGATCTGTCTGGATGGCACGCACACAAAGGCTTTTCACTGTCACGTGACGATAATAACCTAATTGCCAATTATCAAGTTTTGGCTAGAAGCTGATTCTTTAAAAATTGTCTGGGTAAACACAACTCTTTCAAGGTTTAAAGTGCCTTGCACAATCCACAATTAATGTCAATAATGTTGGCAGCTCTGGCTAAGGAACAGAGCTAGAAAGGCTTATTCCAATTTTAACAGGTCATGGAACAATGGGATATCAAAATACAATGAACTTTCTGTTAATCTAACTGATTGAGAAATATGAAAATAGAGTGTTTTAAATATAGGACATTGGTGAGGCCTCACTTGGACTATTGTGTACAGTTTTGGTCACCATGTTATTAAACTAGAAAGAGTACAGAAAAGATTTTCCAGGATGTTGCCTGGACTTGGGGGCCTGAGTTACAAGGAGAGGTTGTGTAGACTAGGACTTTATTCCCTGGAACATAAGAGATTGAGGGGTGACCTGATAGAGGTGTACAAGATCATGAGGGACATAGACAGGGTGAAAGCACACAGTCTTTTTCCCAGCGAGGGGGTGCAGAGGTTTAAGATCAGAGACGAGAGATCTAAAAGGGACATCAGGGGCAGCTTCTTCACACAAAGGGCGGTGCGTACTTGGAATGAGCTGCCAGAAATAGTGGTGGAGGCGGGCACATTAGCAACATTTAAAAGCCATCTAGATAAGTAAATGGATAGGAGATGTTCAGAGGGCTCTGGGCTAAACGTGGGTAGATGGGACTAGCTCACTGGGCAACACAGTCGGCATGGACGAGTTGGGCCGAAGGGCCTGTTTCCATGCTGTTTGGCTCTGTCAGATATCCCTCATATTCCATGTCCTGGTACACCCAACTAAAATGAGACAAGAACTGAGAGGTTAATCCAGTTTGGGGAGGGGGAGGGAGTGATGGGATTCATTTTCCTCATATGTAGAGGGTTGTAAGGTTCTAAAGTGATTCAGTAGGGGAGACAAAGAGAGTTTTTACCAAATTTTGTAACCTTAAATATCAATCATTAATTGGGAGATTCAGGTGAGACTTCCTCACCCAGAGAACAGGAAGGAACTGTTATCAGTCTGTTATCATCCCACTGTTATCAGACTCTTGAACAGATCTCTCATACACTAAAAGATGAACTCTTGATCTCCCAATCTACCTCGTTGTGACCTTGCACCTTATTGTCTACCTACACTGCACTTTCTCTGTAACTGTAACACTTTATTCTGCATTCTGTTATTGCTTTTCCCTTTGTACTACCTTGATGCAGTTATGTTTTGAAATTATCTGCATGGATGGCATGTAAAACAAAGCCTTTTACTGTATCTCGGTACATGTGACAATAATAGACCAATTACCAATTTAGCAACCATACCTTCAGTACCTTGTCAAATGTTGAGATCCCAGCACCAATCCCTAGGGCAGACCACTTATTATGTCTTGGCAACTAGAAAGAGAGCCCTTCTATACATCTGCAACTGCTTCCAGCCAGCCAATCTTCTATCCAAATCGATATGTTACTCACTGAACCACAAGACAGTTATTTTCTTCAGTACCTCCGATGCGTCATCTTTGTACACTCACCAGTTCCCCTTTATCCACAGCTCATGTCCAAATCACTCCACGAAGTCAGTCAAACATGAGTTCCCTTTCACAAAAGAATGTTAATTTTGTCTAATTACCTTGAATTTTCCCAGTCACTTGAAATAACATTTTTAATAATAGCTTCTCAAGGTCAGATGTTAATGTCTGGAGTTTCTGCTTCCCTTCTCTCTCCTTCAATAAAGCACCTGCATTTAGTACTTTACAATTTAATAGAAGCTTCCCAGAATCAAAGGAATTCTAGAAAATTAAAACAATGCATTAACTATCTCACCAATCACATCCTTTAAGACCCTCAGATGAAGTCCAGTGGGAGCCAGAGATTTGTCAGGCTCGTCAAAGTCAAAGTCAAAGTCACAGTCGGGTTTATTGTCACGTGCACAAGTCCATGTGTGCACAGGTGCAATGAAAAACTTACCTGCGGCAGCATCACAGGCACAGAGCATCAGATAAGCAGCATTCACAAGATAAATGTAAATTTAACATAAATTACATGCAATGTCACAAACCAGCAACAAAAGAAACACACTGAGCATGATTCAGTGTTAAAAACTACTTTATTAATCACTACTTATGATAATACGTAAAATAAAAGTAAAAATGTTAGTATGTTAGAATTCAAAAATGTTAAACCTCGAACGTTAACCCCAAAACTAAACTCTTCATGTGTGTGTGTGTGTGACAAAGTCCAAAACTCCCAGTTCCGGAATGGTTCTTAAAGTTCAGTTCCGCAAGCCATAAGGTGAAACATGAGCAAGGGCTTCTTCAACAACCACCGTTGTCTGAAGATAAGACTTAGACGTAGAGAAACATAGAGAGAGTAAATACGAACTCCAAATGTTCCACGATGGAACCCAAACGACACTCCAGTGTTTACTCGGTAGTGACTTCCTCACCCCGAAAAGCATCTGAATCGTGGTCGTCCACACACAAATACCTGTTTCCTTCTACAGGTCAGCAACAAAGTGAACTCCACCGGATTACTTCCAACTTCCATACATGGATTTCAGTGGCAAACACAGTTATTGTTTCTCATCCATCGATAGAGAAAACAAGCAGGCTGGTGTCTCTCTCCCTTCTCTCTCTCTCTCCTTCTTCTTCTTCTGACTTCTTCAACAACGTCATTACGCCCTTTATCTTCTATTGACGTAAGCACGCCCCACACACACATACACACACACTCTCTATCTTAAAGGGACTTTCACTGAGTCGGTAACAGCAATTTTTACAAGAAATAACACAATTTGAACAAAAAAAAGTCCATTTTAGTGCAAAGTGATTAAAGTGGTCACAGTGTTGCTAAACTGTAGTGATTGACGTCTTGAGCCCAGCACATAGATGCAATCACGAGGAAAGCGTGCCAGCAAAGAGTGGGAATAAAGGGGGCCTTTTCTGGTTGGCTGCTGGTGACCAGTGGTGTTCCACAGAGGTCGGCATTGGGTCCGCTACTTTTCACATTATATGTTAATGATCTGGATGACGGAATTGATGGATTTGTGGCCAAGTCTGCGGATGATACAAAGATAGGTGGAGGGTCAGGTAGTGTTGAGGAGGCAAGGAGTCTGCAGAAGGACTTGGACAGGTTGGGAGAATGGGCAAAAAAGTGGCAGATGGACTACAGCGCGGAGAAGTGTACGGTCATGCACTTTAGTAGAAGGAATAAAGGCGTAGACTATTTTCTAAATGGGGAGCGAATTCAGAAATCAGAGATGCAAAGGGAGAGTCCTAGTGCAGGATTCCCTGAAGGTTGACTTGCAGGTTGAGTCAGTAGTAAGGAAGGCAAATGTAATGTTAGCATTTATTTCGAGAGGACTAGAATATAAAAGCAAGGATGCAATGCTGAGGCTTTATAAGGCGTTGGTTGGACCACATTTGGACTATTGTGAGCAGTTTTGGGCCTCATATCTAGGGAAGGATGTGCTGGCATTGGAGAGGGTCCAGAGGAAGTTCATAAGAATGATCCCAGGAATTAAAGGGTTAATGTATGAGGAGCATTTGATGTCTTTAGGCCTGTACTCGATAGAGTTCAGATGGATGAGGGGGGATCTCGTTGAAACCTACTGGATACTGAAAGGCCTGGATAGAGTGGATGTGGAGAGGATGTTTCCAGTAGTGGGAGAGTCTAGGACCAGAGGGCACAACCTCAGAATAGAAGGACGTCCCTTTAGAACAGAGATGAGGAGGAATTTCTTTAGCCAGAGGGTGGTGAATCTGTGGAATTCATTGCCACAGACGGCTGTGGAGGCCAAGTCATTGGGTGTGTTTAAAGCGGAGGTTGATAGGTTCTTGATTAGTAAGGGTGTCAAAAGTTATGGGGAGATGGCGGGAGAATGGGGTTGAGAGGGAAAAATAAATCAGCCATGATTGAATTGCAGAGCAGACTCAATGGGCCGAATGGCCTAGTTCTGCTCCTATGTCTTATGGTCTTATGGTCTAATTCATCACATCAGTGCATTGAGGCAGTACAAGGGAAAACAATAACAGAATGCAGAATAAAGTGTTACAGTTCCAGAGAAAGTGCAGTGCAGTCAGACAATAAAGTGCAAGGCCATAATGAGGTAGATTGTGAGGTCAAGAGTCCATTTTATCATACTAGGGGACCGTTCAATAATCTTATATGAGCGGGACAGAAGCTTGAGTCCTTTAGTCCTTGAGCCTGGTGGTACGTGCCTTCAGGCTTTTGTACCTTCTGCTCGATGGGAGGGGGGAGAAGAGAGAATGTCCGGGGTGGGAGGGGTCCTTAATTATGTTGGCTGCTTTACCAAGGGAGTGGGAAGTGTAAACAGAGTCCACGGAGGGGAGGCTGGTTTCCAAGATATGCTGAGCTGTGTCCACAACTCTCTGCAGTTTCTTGTGCTCCTGGGCAGAGCAGTTGACATACCGAGCCATGATGCATCCGGAAAGGATTCTTTCTATGTTATCGCCATAGAGGGCTGTATCTCAAATAACGGCGAACCAGAGTACAGGAAGGAGATGGAGAGCTTAGTGACACGGTGTCATGACAACAGCCTTTCCCTCAATGTCAGCAAAACAAAAGGGATGGTCACCAGGTTAATCCCACAGCTCCAACTCAAGGGGGGGGACAGATGAGCTCTCCTGTATCCCAGCATCCCTCGGATAAATTCCCTAAAGCCAGATGATCTGCTCGATATCACATTGCTCTGCAGGATCTTACTGCATGCAAGTTAGGTCCCAAAGATTTACGAAGTTTTACTGCAGGTCCCATCTTCTGAGGAGCAGTCCAATCTGGTCAATACTAAACTTCACTCGCCGCCTGCCTGCCCATTCCCCTAGCCTGTCCATATCCCTTGCAGTCCATCGCTATTCCTCCTCACCATTCATTGCCTCTACAAGTTTTATGTCATCTACAAACACCTGCACTTCCCCCTGCCTCTGGAAAGCAGCCAGCATAATCAAGGACCCTTCCCACCCCTGACGTTCTCTCTTTTCTTCCCCACCCACACACCCCCGAATCCCCAGCCCCCACTGCCGACAGATCCCATTATCTGCAGTCTCTTGTGTCTCCCATATAAAGGACAGGTGTTGGCATTTCCAGTAACCTCAGGATTTTCCTTTAGCAGGTTTCACCCCAGTTCACGTCCCACAGGATGTTGACTGGTTACACAATGGCGGACGCTCTCTGGACTCGAGTACAAAATCCAGCCTCATCTTAAGTGCAATATCAATAAAGATCCGTCATAAAAATAGAAAATGCTGCAAAGAAACATTCCACTTTCTCCCCCCATTCTCTGTGCCTTCAGACATTGTTGTTTTCTCACCTGGTTCAGAGCCAGGCTCATTGACCTGAAGCTTCACAGAGCCATATAACACGGAAACAGGCCCTTCAGCCCACCAGGTCCATGCTGATCATCGAATACCATTCACCAGCACTTAGTCACAGAGTCACAGAGCCACACAGCATGGAAACAGGCCCTTCGCCCCCACTGGTCCATGCCAACCGAGATGCCCATCCAAGCTAGTCCCATTTACCCATGTTTGGCCCATAACCTTCTAAACCTTTCCAATCCAATAGCCTGCATTATCTTGCTAATTCAAGTTCTCTCCTAGATTGTTCCTAAATGTTGTGGGAGTCTCTGCCTCCCTCCACCACTCCCTCGGGGAGTGCCTTCCACATTCCGTCCGCCCGCTGGGTGAAAAACCTGACCCCCCCCGCCGGCGCTGCCTCAGGGCTCCAGCGACCTGGGGTGGTGGGGGGGGGGTGGCCCCGACCCCCATCGCTGCTCCGGTTTCCCCCCACATCCCAAAGACGCGCAGTTATGTTAACTGGCCGCTCTAAGTTGCCCCCAGTGTGTGGGTAAACGGGGGAAGGGAAAGGAGCTGACGGGCAGGTGTGAGAGAAAATAAGTTTCAGGGGAGCAAGGAGAGGGGGGAATGGGGTTGATGGACCAAAGCACCTCCTTCAACATAAGATACTCTCGGACCAAAGCTGTGATGAGATCTGGAGCCAAGCGGCTCTGGTGTGACCCAAACTTGGCATGGGGAATTGGGTTATTAGTGAGTGTGCTGCTAGATTACACAGTCCAATACTTTGCTGGTGATTGAGAATGGAATAATTGGACAGTAATTTGCAATCTGGGCAAGGTTCCCCATTGTTGGACAGGCGTGGTGTTGTAAATGGACTGGAAGAGTTTGGCTGGCTGTTTGTTGTGGAGCTCAGGTCTTCAGTACTACAGCTGGGATGTGGTCTGGTCCCATAATGCCAGATCACAAAATCCAGGGCAGAGATAAGGTGGATGCTCACAGTCTTTTCCCCAGGGTAGGGGAGTCTAAAACCAGAGGGCATATGTTTAGGGTGAGAGGGGAAAGATTTAAAGATAAGATAAGATTTCTTTATTAGTCACATGTACATTGAAACACACAGTCTAGTTTTAGACTCCCTTACCCTGGGGAAAAAGACTGTGAGCATCCACCTTATCTCTGCCCTGGATTTTGTGATCTGGCATTATGGGACCAGACCACATCCCAGCTGTAGTACTGAAGACCTGAGCTCCACAACAACCAGCCAGCTTTTGCGTAGAGTGTTCTTGGGGGGCAGTCCGCAAGTGTCGCCATGTTTCCAGCGCCAACATCACATGCCTACAACTTCCTATCCCGTACGTCTTTGGAATGTGGGAGGAAACCGGAGCACCCGGAGGAAACCCACGCAGACACGGGAAGAACGTACTAACTCCTTACAGACAGCGGCTGGAATTGAACCTGGGTCGCCAGCGCTGTAATAACGTTACGCTAATCGCGACACTACTTTTTCCACACAGAGGGTGGTGCGTAGATGGAATGAGCTGCCTGAGGAAGTGGTGGAGGTGAGTACAGGTACCACCAGGCTCAAGGACAGCTTCCATACCACTGTTAGACTCTTGAACAGACCTCTGATATGATGAAGGTGAACGTTTGATCTCTCAATCTACCTCGTCGTGGCCCTTATACTTTATTGTCTGCCTGCACTGCACTTTCTCTGTAACTGTGACACTTTATTCTGCATTCTGTTTTCCTTTTTACTGCCTCAATATACTTATGCATGGCGTGACCTGTCTGGATTTTTCACTGTACATGTGACAATAATAAACCAATTCCAAAGTTTGGTGAGGGTGATTCCAGGTAGGTGCAGCCCTGGTGTTGGGTCACTCACCCCCTGCCGCAGACTCAATCTGGTAGCTCAGTCCGACTTGGTCAAATCGAGCTGTGGAGATGTTACCAAGTCGCCCCTGGTGCAGGACACTGAAGCCCCCACCCAGAGTACATTCTGGACCTTACTGCTTTCTTCTGTCCTTCCACATCTTTTCCATTCCCTGAAATTCTCACCCCGTCTCCTCCCTGTAGGTGGTAATCAGGGGGAGAGACGTTTCCTTGCCCATGTTTGACCTGATGCCAGGAGATCGGCTGGGGTCTGGAGTCAGTGTTGAGGACCCCCAGGGCTACTCCCACCTGTGTCGCCCTATCTGGTGGTCTGTCCTGTCGGTGGTACAGGACGTACCCAGGGACTGAGGTGGAGCAGTCTGACATGTCTGTAAGGTGAGATTCTGTGTATGGTGTCAGGCTGTTGCTTGTCTCATCTGTGGGACGCTCCCCCAATCTGGACCCCAGTGCCCTGATATTTGTCAGGTCACCCACCTCTTTGCAGACTGTGCATTTGCTCAGAGGGTGTGGAGACGGATGCAAGGATCGACAGAGACACACACTGAGACAGGCATCAAGTGCTGCTGGAAAGTCATCAACTCGGTGAAGGACGCCCTTTGGTCTGCCCGAAACCTGTTGTTCTCCCAGCACAGCGAGATGTCCGTCAGGGAACGCTGCTGACTGGCACAGTCCCGGCTGCAGGAGTCCGTGCTGAGGGACGCACTGAAGCTCGGTGCAGCCAATGTTATGTCTCTGTGGGGAAGGACCACAGTCTGGGCTCCTTCCGCTACTGCACATGGAGGGGCTGGGTCGGTTGAGAGAGAATGAGAGAGTGAGAGAGAGTGGGAGAGAGAGACAGTGAGTGAGAGAGTGTGACAGAGACAGTGAGAGAGGGAGAGTGTGTGTGAGAGAGAGAGAGAAAGTTGAGAGAGAGAGAGAGAACGAAGACGTGGCTGAAACTGCTTTCAGGTTGACATGTTGACACCTGGAGAGTGTGAATGTGAGAACGAAGCTGGGGCAGGTTTAGGGCCTCACTGTCCCTGATGACAGAACAAACAGTAGGGATGTCTGGGAACAAACATCTATGCAGGTGTAGACAGACACCCTGACACAAGAGCAGCTGGTTCAAGTGACTGTGAAAACATGGAGGAATTTGAGAAAATTAAAGAAACAAGTACATATCAGTTGAAAGTGCCCTGACTGGTTGCATCACGGTCTGGGATGGCAATTCAAATGCGCAGGAACGTAAGAAGCTGCAGAGAGCAGTGAACTCTGCCCAATACATCACGGGCACATCCCTCCCCACCATCGGGAGTATCTATAGGAGGTGCTGCCTCAAGAAGATCCCCACCATCCGGGCCATGCCATCTCCTCACAGCTCCCATCAAGCAGGAGGTACAGAAGCCTGAAGTCCCACACCACCAGGTTCAAGAACAGCTACTTCCCTTCAATCATCCAGTTTTTGAACCAACCGACAAAACCCTAATCACTACCTCAGTACAGCAACACTATGACCAGTTTGAACACTCTGTACTGTTACTGCTTTTACCTGTACTACATCAATGCACTTTATATTAACTCAATGTAACTGCACTGTGTAATGAATTGACCTGTATGATCAGTTTGTAAGACAAGTTTTTCAATGTACCTCAGTACAAGTGACAATAATAAATCAATACCAATACAATGGACCATTTTTTTGTTCTAGTTGTGCGCTTTCTTGTAAAAACTGTGTATAATTTATGTTTAATTTATGTTTTTCTTGTGAATGTTGTGCCTCTGATGCTATGTGCCTGTGATGCTGCTGCAAGTAAGTTTTTCATTGCACCTGTGCACATATGGACTTATGCATCTGACAATAAACTCGACTTTTATAAGGAAGAGAATGAATTTAATAGTCATTTAATTGGCCATAAAATCAAAGCAACGTCTAGGAGTTATGTAAAGAAATAGATAAAATGGTACCTCATGAGATGATTTGGAGAGACAACTCGGAGAATCACCATTGCAGACAAACACGTTGAGTCAGGACATCAGGAAAGAGCGCATCGAGATCAAACCCTGGCAGGAGTCATCTGGAGTGGGTGATAGCTGGATACCAGTAGTGAGTATTGGAAGTTGTGAAACTAAACACGAGTTGTGTAACTCAAAGAGTCATGTAATTAGAGTTAATGAGCTTTATTTGAAACTACTTAATGAATCTTTAAGTTGTTTACATAGAACATAGAACAATTACAGCACAATTCAGGCCCTTCGGCCCACAAAGCTGTGCCGAACATGTCCCTACCCTAGAAATTACTAGGCTTACCCATAGTCCTCTATTTTACTCAGCTCCATGTACCAATCTAACAGTCTCTTGAAAGACCCTATCGTATCCGCCTCCACCACCGTTTCCAGCAGCCCATTCCATGCACTCACCACTATCTGAGTAAAAAACTTACCCCTGACATCTCCTCCATATCTACTCCCCAGCACCTTAAACCTATGTCCTCTTGTGACCACCAATTCAGCCCTGGGGAAAAGCCTCTGACAAACTACCCTATCAATACCTCTCATCATCTTATACACCTCTATCAGGTCCCCCCTCATCCTCCATCGCTCCAAGGAGAAAAGGCCGAGTTCCCTCAACCTGCTTTCATAAGGCATGCTCTGCATTCCAGGCAGCATCCTTGTAAATCTCCTCTGCACCCTCTCTATGGCTTCCACATCTTTCCTGTAGTGAGGTGACCAGAACTGAGCACAATACTCCAAGTGGGGTCTGACCAGGGTCCTATATAGCTGCAACAATACCTCACGGCTCCTAAATTCAATTCCCCGATTGATGAAGGACAATACACCATATGCCTTCTTAACCACAGAGTCAACCTGCACAGCCGCTTTGAGTGTCCTATGGACTCGGACCCCAAGATCCCTTTGATCCCTTTGATCCTCCACACTGCCAAGAGTCCTACCATTAAGACTGTATTCCACCGACATACTTGACCTACAAAAATGAACCACTTCACACTTATCTGGGTTGAACTGCATCTACCACTTCTCAGCCCAACTCAGCATCCTATGTCCCTCTGTAACCTCTGACAGCCCTCCAAACTATCCACAACACCTCCAACCTTCATGTCATCTGCAAACTAATCATGATTTACACTAATCATGATTAATAAAGGAGTTTGACACAAGAGATTCTGCAGATGCTGGAATCTGGAGCAACACACACAAAATGCTGGAGGAACTCAGCTGGTCAGGCAGCATCTGTGGAGGGAAATGAACAGTCGATGTTTCGGGCCGAGACCCTTCATTAGGACCGGAAAGGAAGAGGGCAGAAGCCAGAATGAAAGGATGGGGGGAGGGGGAGGACCACGAGCTGGCAGGTGACTGGTGAGTCCGGGTGAGGGGGGAAGGTAGGTAGGTAGGGGGAGCGGGGGAAGCGGGAATGATGTGAGGAGCTGGGAGGTGATAGGTGGAAGTGACAAAGGACTGAAGATGGAATCTGATAGGAGAGGACAGTGGACCACGGGATAAAGGGAGGGAGGTGACGAACCAGAGGGAGGAAGGTGTGGGTGATGGGCAGGTCATGAGGATGGTGGGAGGGGAAAGAGAAGAGGTAATGGTGCCAGAGAGATAAGGGAAAACCAAAGGTGTGGGGGGGGGGGGGGGGGGAACAGAAGGGAGTGGTTCCTGAAACTTAGAGAAATTGATGTTCAACTGAAAGTTTCAATTGTTTGCCTAATAAAAAAAATTGGCAAAGTCACTGTCTGCTGCTGTAGTTAGTCAGTTGATGAATTTTAATTGGCAACAGACCCGTTGTTGTCTTTTCAATCCAAGTTCCAGATAGTTAACTAATTTTAAATTTCACAAATGCCATGGTGGGATCTGAACTTGTCTCTGGAGTGTTTGTCCTGTTATCTGTCTAACTAGACCAGTAACAACCACAGCCTTGTTCACTGATCAAAGAAGTTTTCCTCAATTCTCCTCCAATTCTTCCACTGATTAATGTAACCTAGACATTGGTTATAGACCTCCCTGCAGAGGGACATGGGCCATCCATGGACCTCCCACCCTTCCTGGAAACGAGGGTGACAATCCGTGTGTGCGGCAAGTCCCTCAGGGTGACAACCAGTGCCGAGAGTAACAGCGCTGTCAGTCCTTCACTCATTGTCCGGCCCCTCACAAAACCAAGGCTAAACGTCAAAACATCACTCATGGTAAGAGTAACTTGATGGTTCTGTTCACAGGGGTGTGGCACAGTGGCGCAGCGGATACAGCCGCTGCCTCACAACCCCAGAGACCTAGGTTCAATCCTGACATCCATTGCTGTCCGTGTGTGGAGTCTGCACGTTCTCCCTGTGACCACGTGGGTATCCCCCGGGTGCTCTGGTTTCCTCCAACATCTCAAAGACATGTGGGTCAGTGGGTTAATTGGCCACTGTAAATTTCCCCCAGTGTGTGGATGAGGGGTAGAATGTGGGGGGAGTTGTGGTGGGGAATGTATTGGTGGGGAAAACTGGTGGGGAATGTATTGGTACTGGTATTGGTTTATTATTGTCACTTGTACCGGGTTTCAGTGAAAAGCTTGTCTTACAAACCGATCGTACAGGTCAATTTGTTACACAGTGCAGTTACATTGAGTTATGTATGTGAGAACATACAGTGAGAATGTGATTGCCCTGTGAGCTAGCATCAACTGGATAGGCTGAATAGTCTCCTCTTCTACTATAATGAAATAGGGAAGCGTGAAACACTATCACTCAGTGGGGTTTTTTAATTCATTCTAACCAGCATTTAACTGCCCATCCCCAGTTGCCCTTGAGAAGGTGGTGGTGAGCTGCCTTCTTGAACCGCTGCAGTCCCTGAGGAGTGGAAACACCCACAGTGGTGTCGGGGAGGGAGCTCCAGGGTTCTGACCCAGAGACGGTGAGGGAACAGCGATGTATTTCCAAGTTAGCATGGTGTGTGGCTTGGAGGGCAACTCCCAGGGGGTGGTTTTCCCTGTGCTTTGGCTGCCCTTGTCCTTCTAGCTGGTAGAGGCGGTGGGTTTGGAAGGTGCTGTCTGAGGAGTCTCGGTGAGTTGCTGCAGTGCATCCTGTAGATGATACACACTGCTGCTACTGTGTGTCGGTGGTGGGGTGAGTGAGTGGGTGTGGGTGGGGTGCCTGTCAAGTGGGCTGCTGTGTCCTGGATGGTGTTGAGCTGCTTGATGTTGAAGCTGCCCTCACCCAGGCAAGTGGAGAGTGTTCCCTCACACTCCTGACTTGAGCCTTGTAGATGGTGGACAGGCCTTGGGGAGTGAGGGGGTGAGTTACTGACGGCAGGGTTCCCAGCCTCTGACCTACTCCTGTGGTCGCACTGTGTATGTGGCTTCTCCAGTTCCATTTCTGGTCAGTGGTAACCCCCAGGGTATTGACAGTGGGGGATTCAGTGATGGGAATGTCACTGAATTTCAGGGGATGATAGCTGAATGTTCTCTTGTTACAACATAGAACACAGAACTAGTACAGCACAGGAACAGGCCCTTCGGCCCACCATGTTGTGCCAAACTAATTAAGCTAATGATGCATAATTAAACTAATCTCTTCTGCCTGCACATGGTCCATCTCCCTCCGTTCTCTGCGCATTCATGTGCCTATCTAAGAGCCTCTTAAATGCCTCTATCGTTACTGTCTCTACCACCACCCCTGGCAGCACATTCCAGGCACCCACCACTCTCTGTGTAAAAAACCTGCCCCACACATCTCCTTTGAACTTACCCCCTCTCACCTTGAATGCATGCCCTCTAGTATTGGACATTTTGATCCTTGGTAAAAGGTACCAGCTGTCTATCTGTGCCTCTCATAATTATATAAACTTCTATCAGGTCTCCCCTCAGCCTCTGCCGCTCCAGAGGAAACAACCCAAGTTTGTCCAACCTCTCCTTATAGCACATGCCCTCTAATCCAGGCAGCATCCCGGTGAAACTCTTCTGCACCCTCTACAAAGCCTGCACATCCTTGCTGTAACGGGGCGACCAGAATTGAGTGCAGATGTGGCCTAACCAGAGTTTTATAAAGCTGCAACATTACTTCTGGACTCTTGAACTCAGTGCTTCGACTAATAAAGGCAAGCATGTCGTACGCCTTCTTTACCACTTTATCAACTTGAGCACCCACTTTCAGGGAGAACTTTGTTGGATATCGTCACTGCCTGACGCTTGTGTGGAGTGGACATTACTTGTGACCCATCAGCCCCAGCCTTTTCCAGATACAAAGGAAATTGGGATATGCGGGACTAAGATAAAAGATCAACCATGATCTTTCTGAAGGTGGAGCAGATAAGAAGGACCGAATGGCTTATTCTGCTATTTCTAATGTTGTTATCTCATCACTTATTTTGATGCAGAAAAAGGCCATTCAGCCCATCTGATTCGTGCTGGCCACCAAGCAGAGCAACCCCATCAGACCCATTCCCTCTTTCCTTATTGCTCAGTACCACTCCTACATGCATCTCCATTCCCCTTTGATTCTTTTGCCACTTCCGGACGTCAGGGGCAACTTCCAGCAGCCAAGGTAACCTCCCAGCCCGTCTTGGGACGTGAGAGGAAACCGGAGCACCCAGGTACACATACACAGAAAAACCTCACAGGGAGAACGAGCAAACTCCGCACCGACAGCAGCCGAGGTCAGGATCGAACCTGGGACCCCAGAGTTGTGAGGCAGCAGGACTGACCACTGTGCTACTCTATCCCATCAAGTAGAGGAGCTTTTACACTGAAGGTATGCAAACAAGTCAGTCACAGGTACGGCAAGTGCCAACTTTTAAGTGGAGCTTTAGTACATAACCTTGCAGAGGTGATATTTCCCTCATCCCACATGTTCATAGCTGGCAAGTTCTTACCTGAAGCCGTGCCCTTTACTATCAACTAACTCTCCCTTCCCCCATTGTATCTTTTACCGTAAAGACTTGGGGAATTTTTCTGGTCAGGCTTTGAGCCAAATCTTGAGCAACCTTTCATCCATCTTCCAAAACTTCAATTCCCCCAAGTGCTTGTGTTGACAATTTAATGTTCTCACAGTTATCACACATTTGTCGGTAGTAATGGTCTTTGAACTAAGTAAATGTTAAGGCCAATTAGAAGACAACCACATTGCTCCTGGTGTTGTCGAGCCATAGGCCAGACCGGATAAAGACAACAGACTTTCTTCACTAAAATGTCATTAGTGAGACTGTTGGACAGGTACATGGAGCTCAGAAAAATAGAGGGCTATGGGTAAGCCTAGTAATTTCTGAGGTAGGGACATGTTTGGCACAGCTTTGTGGGCCGAAGGGTCTGTATGTGCTGTAGGTTTTCTGTGTTTCTATGTTTCTAAACAGGAAGTGTTTTAAACAACAGTGCAGTAGTTTTATAGCTCCAGGAGAGAGAAGAAGGCGGCATCCATCACTAAGGACCCTCACCACCAGGGACACGCCCTCTTCTCGTTACTACCATCGGGAATGAGGTACAGGAGCCTGAAGACTCACACTTAATGATTCAGGAACAGCTTCTTCCCCTCCGCCATCAGATTTCTGAATGGTCCATGAACCCGTGAACACCACCTCGTTATTCCTTTTTGTTTGCGCTATTTATTTATTTTGTAATTTTTAGTGATCTTTATGTCTTTGCACTGTACTGCTGCCACAAAATAACAAATTTCACAACATATAAGTCAGTGATAATAAATCTGATTCTGATTCTGATTCTGAAGAGACTGCAGATGCTGGAATCTGGAGCAACCAATAATCTGCTGGAGGAACTCAGCAGGTCGAGCAGCATCTGTGGGGGAGGGGAGGGAATTGTCAGTATTTTGAGATCGAAACCCTGCATCAGGGCTGAGAATGGAGAGAGGGGATGGCCAGTAAATTGGTAAATTGGTTTATTTGTTTTGCATGCCATCCACACAGATCCACCAGTGCATCAAGGTAATACAAGGGAAAACAATAACAGAATGCAGGATAAAGTGTCACAGTTACAGAGAAAGTGCAGTGCAGGCAGACAATAAGGTACAAAGTCATAACGAGGGAGATTGTGAGGTCAAGGGTCCATTTTATCGTACTAGGGGACCGTTCAACAGTCTTATAACAGCGGGATAGAAGCCGTCCTTGAGCCTGGTGGTGCGTGCAGTGTAAAGGGGGGGGGGGGGGGTGGTGAGACAGGGGCCAGAGGTGATTGGTGGACTGAGGAGGGGTGAAAGATGACGGGCAGGTGGATGGAGGCAGACAGAGAAAACAAATTGTAAGGTAGATGGACTTGTGATGGATATTTGCTTTCCAAGCCCCAAGGGGTTTATTGCTAACCTCAGCTTTATAGCACAGCAGCAGAAATTGTCCAAGGTTCAAGATGTTTGTTGTTCAATAAATTAAACTTCTAACCAGTATTCTTTGCTCACCCTCTTGACTTAATCAAGAGAAGAAATGGGGTCCACGTTGGCCTCTTTAAACACTCCATCCACCTGGCCTGATGAATGTAGTGACGAAACGTCACATACTGATGATGCCAACTAGTGGGAAAACAGTATAAGTGTTGGAAGGCAGCCAGGGTAGTTTGGGAGGAATGACAGAGAGAAGAGGTGTCAGAGAGAAGACCTAGAATTCATTCCTCAGCGACAGATGACCTGTTCGTCTGCAACTTGTTGGTATGGCTTTTTAACTTGTAAGAATTGTACTTGTATTTGGAAATCCTTTGTAAGTTACAAATCTTTATTAAGAATTACTTATTAGAATTAAATGTGTCTCACTTAAAATTAAATAAACCGTGTTTAGACTGCTCTGTTAGCTGGAAGTATCTCCTCCTTGGTTGGGAGGGGGGACTCACCGCTCGAAATAGTGATCATTGACAGCTAGACCTTTCCGTAGAGACTAAAGTAGTGAAGTAAACTAGTCCTTGAAGTGTTGATACAGTATAATCTCCCTATAGTGAGGGTACTCGTAGATACTTATACCGGGTAGAACTTAAAGACTTGACTTAAATTTAGAGCTCTTAAGATGGTACACTCAATATCATCACAGAGTGAGGTGCAGGGAGAGGGGACGGTGAAGGTGGAGATGGCTGCTGGAGGGAGAGAAGCAGGAACACAAAGGGCTCCAGTGCTGGACTCTGGTGTAAAGGAGGTGAGAATGGGAACTATTAGGGGAGAGGTGCATGGCAGATGGAACCAAAACTAGATTGGGGGGGGTGGGGGGTGGGGATTGTTGGGGGTGGGGAACCTGTGGGTGAACAGTGTGGGATTTGTGGCTTCCATTGGTCAGAATATCTTAATTCCAGATATTTACTTAATTATCTATTCCAAATGCCCCACCCCAGCTGCTATGGTGGGATTTGAACTCATTGCACCATCCCACTGGATTGCCAGCATTGGAGCCATAGAGTGAGACAGCACAGAAACAGGCCCTTCAACCCAACTGGTGCATGCCAACCAAGATGCCCACCTAAGCTGGTCCCATTTGCCCATGTTTGGCCCATATCCCTCTAAACCTTTCCCATCCATGCACCTGTCCAAGTGCCTTTTAAATGTTGTTAATGTACCTGCCTCAACCACTTCCCCTGGCAGCTCGTTCCATATACGGACCACCCTCTGGGTGAAAGGTTGCCCTTCAGGTTCCTATTAAATCTCTCCCTTCTCACCTTAAACCTATACCCTCTAGTTCTTGATTCCCCAACCCTGGGAAAAAAGGCTCTGCGCATTCACCCTATCTATGCCCCTCATGATTTCATATACCTCTATAAGGTCACCCCTCCATCTCAGATATCCCAAGGATGAAAGTCCTAGCCTGCCCAATCTCCCTCTATGATTAGATACCTGAGGTTTGTTTACCCTGTAGTGGTGGAGACTGAGAGGGCAACTGACAGAGGTGTACAGAATTATGAGGAGTTGGATAGGGTAGATAGTTAGAACCTTTATTTCCTTATGACAGAGGTGTCTAAAACAAGACATAGGTTGAAGGTGAGGGGTAGAAATTTAGAGGGGATCAGAGGGGGATATTTTCCCCCAGAGGGGGTTGGAACCTGGAACGCACTGCCTGAGGGGGCGGTGGAGGCAGAGACTCTCACCACATCGAAGAAGTATCTGGACGAGCACTTGAACCACCAAGGCAGAGAGGACCACAGACCTATTGCAGGTAAATGGGATTCGTGTAGATAAATATAATGGCTGGCATGGACATGTTGGGCTGAAGGGCTTGTTTCTCTGCCGCATGACTTCATTATTCTATGAACTACTTACTCAGTAAGTGAATCAGTGGGTGACCATTCCACTAACAAGACCATTGAACCACACATGGCTTGAATTACACCACCAAGCACTCAGTTGTGAGCAGTAGGATTAACTCTTCGCATGCTCAGTAAAGACAATAGAAGAAACCTGTGGAGATGGAGGGTGAATTAAAATCACCAGCACATGAAATGAAGAGGGAGAATGCCATTTGGCCCTTATGCCTGCTCTCCCTTTCATAAATATAGGAGCAGAATTAGGCCATTCAGCCCATCGAGTCTGCTCTGCCATTTAAACATGGCTGATGTTTTTTATCTCAATCCCATTCTCTCGCTTCCTCCCCGTAACCTTTAACCCCCTTGCCAATCAAGAACCTGTCAATCTCTGCCTTAAATACACCCAATGACTTGACCTCCACAGCCGTCTGCGGCAGCAAATTCCGCAGATTCACCACCCTCTGGCTGAAGAAATTCCTCCTCTTCTCCATTCTAAAGGGATGTCCCTTTATTCTGAGGCTGTGCCCTCGGATCTTAGACTCTCCCACTAATGGAAACATCCTCTCCAGGATAAAATCCTTAACCACATCACCACTGTCCTGCATTAATTTGGCAACTCTTGATTCCTTTCTTATCTAAGAATCTATTGATTTCTGACTAAAATACTCACAGTGACTAAAAGGAATTGGAATTTGTTTATTGTTCTCACTTGGACTGAGGTACAGTGAAAAGCTTGTCTTGCATACCATATCAGTTCATCATACAGTGCATTGAGGCAGTACAAGGGAAAACAATAACAGAATGCAGAATAAAGTGTTACAGTTACAAAGAAAGTGCAGTGCAGGCAGACAATAAGGTACAAAGTCATAACGAGGGAGATTGTGAGGTCAAGAGTCCATTTTATTATACTAGGGAGCCATTCAATAGTCTTATAACAGCGGGATAGAAGCTGTCCTTGAGCCTGGTGGTAGGAGTTATTAGGAGTCATCAGGAGATTCGGTACGTCACCAAAGACTTTTGCAAATTTCTACAGGTGAATGGTGAGGATCATTCTGACTGGTTGCATCACTGCCTGGTACGGAGGCTCCAATGCACAGGATCACAAGAGGCTGCAGAAGGTTGTAGACTCAGCCAGCTCCATCACGGGCACAACCCTCCCCACCATTGAGTACATCTTCAAGAGCCGGTGCCTCAAGAGGCGACATCCATCACTGAGGACCCTCACCACCTGGGACATGCCCTCTTCTCGTTACTACCATCAGGGAGGAGGTACAGGAGCCTGAAGACCCACACTCAATGATTCAGGAACAGCTTATTCCCCTCCGCCATCAGATTTCTGAACGGTCCATGAACCCATGAACACCACCTCATTATACCTCTTTTGCACTATTTATTTATTTTTGTAACTTATAGTAATTTTTATGTCTTGCACTGTACTGCTGCTGCAAAACAACAAATTTCACGACATATGTCAGTGATAATAGACCTGATTCTGATTCTGAGATGCTCCATCCCAGGCAACATCCTGGTGAATCTTCTCTGTACCTTCTCCAGTGACTTGTTAGTTGGAGCAGTTCCATTTAATAAAACCCTTCTCTCACTACTCCTGAGCCAAAAGATATCTTTCCCAATCAAATAATTCCAAAGTACGGAACAAACAAACCCGTGTTAAAAGTGCTTTGGGAATGTAGGGGGAGGGGAATGGTGTTGGAACAAGAGTCCTGCAAACTAACTACAGAAAAGCTGCTTGTTCCCTTTGAACTAATGCCAAGATAAATAATCAGAAGTTGGCAAGTAATTTGAGAGTTTATGTAAAAAAAAGTGATTAAACGCAGATGGAACCGTATAAATACAGGAGGCTGACAGGGAACCAGCACAGAGCAGAAGAGGTCTCTGCTCAGAGAGCAAGAGCAAGAGAGAGAGCGAGAGAGAGAGAGACGTGGATCCAAGTGTGCCTGTGAACTCCCATCTACATCCCACCATGAACACAGTTCCTACTGCCATCCTACTTCTCTTTGCCATCGCTGCTGCTCTGTGGAGCGTTTCTCAAGGTCAGTTGCCCTCTCTGATGCCCGTCAGGGTGTATCTAATGGCCAGGAAGGTGGAATTTATCTGAGACTAGCAAGGAAGATGGGGAGGTTACTTTGGAACCGGAGAAACCAGAGACTGCAGATGCTGGAATCTGGAGCAACAAACCGTCTGCTGGAGGAGCTCAGCGGGTCGAGCAGCATCTGTGGGGGGAAAGGAATTGTTGGCGACCCAGAATGTCAACAGTTGCTTTCCCCACACACAAATGCTGCTCAGCCTGCTGAGTTCTTCCAGCAGATGGTTTGTTGCTTTGGAACTGGAATTGGAATTGGTTTATTATTGTCACATGTACTGAGGTACAGTGAAGAACTTTGTTTTGCAGGACATCCATACAGAACATTTCAAAACATAAGTACTTTGAGGTAGTACAAGGGAAAAGCAATGGCAGAATGCAGTGTCAAGGTTACAGAGAGAGTGCAGTGCAGGCAGACAATAAGGTGCAAGGGCCACGACGAGGTAGATTTGGTGGTCTATAATGTACAAGAGGTCCGTTCAAGTAGCAGGTGGTTATGGTGCTGCCTGAAAGAGCAGGGGTAGCAGGGAGTTTAACAAGTACCTGAAGGGGAGGGATGAGCAGGGAGGTTTGGAGAGTGCGACGGGTTAGAGAAGCTTTCAAAGAACAAGCACACTCAACCTCCTCTAACAGCCACCTCTGAGTTGGAGTGTTCTGCACTCTCTCCTTAGAGATTGATCTTACCCTTGTCTGATGCTCTCTTGTGTTTTGGAGTGGATCAGTTCTCTGAAAGGCGAACTGCTTTTCTCTCTCTGCAGGTGTCTGACCTACTGAGTGTTTCCAGCACTTTCTGTTTCCTGGCTTTCTCTGATAACCGATTAAACTCTTCCAGTTTCTCAGCCTGGGGGCTGCAGGGATTTCAATCTCTAAACACCATTAATCTGCAATTCTGCCATCTGCAGCAACCCCTCAGCGTAGACAGGGCTAGGATGGGTTTGGCACTGTGCTGGGATTAAGCTGGAGGCTCCAGAGATTGTAGTGGGGATAGCGACTCAAGGAGCAGTTCCTTCACGCAGGGGGTGGTCTGTAAATAGAACGAGCTGCCAGAGGAAGTGGTGCATTAACAACATTTAGAGATATTTGGACAGGTACATGGATAGGAAAGTTTTAGAGGGATATAGGTCAAATGCAGACTAACTTAGATGGACATCTTGGTCGGCATGGACCAGATGGGCCGAAGGGCCTGTTTCCGTGCTGTATGACTTTAAGAGTCTATTACTCTATGATCACTAACTCAGAGTTTATTCCTCTTCCAGCTGGTGATGATGGCAAGAGCTTGATGGACTGTTGCCTTGAGACAAGCCCAAAGGAAATTCCAATGCGCATTGTGAAGTCCTACAAGGTGCAGGAACCCGGGAAAGGGTGCAACATCCCTGCTGTCCTGTGAGTACTGACTCCTTGTTTCCCATCACACCTGCACCATGTCTCCCAAAGGAGGGAAGGGGGCGGGAAGTCAGGGTTGAGAGGGCTTGCCCGAGACTTGGGCAATGGGCAGGGAAGGGGACGGGTGAGGAAATCAGTTGGGACCTCCGGGAAGGTTGCTTGCAATGTCTTAACCCGGACCTTGGAACAAGTGACCAACCTTTGACCCATCACCTTTGCCACAGGTTCCTGACCAAGGGGAAGAGAGTCCTCTGTGCCCCTCCCGAGGAAATGTGGGTGATTAAACTGAGGAAGGCAATCAACAAGAAAAACAAGAGAAAGGGTACGAGGAAACCAAAGCGCAAGTAAGTCTGCATTCACCTTCAGCGGATGGCCGGCTGCTCAGCTCCATCGCCCCCTCTCCCCTCTCGCCTCCACATCCTCTCGCCTGTCCTCACCCTCCCCACCCCCTCCCTCCCCTCCATCCTTTCCCCAGTCTGCTCCCTCCAACCTGTGACCCTCTCCCGCCACCCTCTCCCTCCCTGTTCCTAGCCCTCCCCCCCTACCCACTCCCCTCACCTCTCCCAATCCTCCACATCTACACCTCAGTCACAGAGCCCTTCAGCCCATCATATCCATACCGACCCTTTGCCCATCTATACTAATCCCATTCACCTGCATTAGGACCACATCCTTCCACGTCTTCTCTATTTAAGTGTCTATCTAAATGACTCTAAAATTGTACTTGATTCCACTACCTCTTCTGGCAGCTCATCCCTCATTATCAATTGCTCTCTGTGTAAAAATCTTACCCCTCAGATCCCCTATAAAACCTTCCTCTCACCTTAAACCTGCAACCTCTTACTCCCCACCCTCTCTTACACCCCCTCTCTCACCCCCTTCACACTCTCCTCCCTCCCAACATTCCCCTCACCACTCCCTTCAGCCCCTCCCTCCTCTCCAACCCCTACAGCTTGTTCCCCTCTCTCCTCTCCTCTCTCCGTCCCCACACCCCCAAACCTCCTCCTCCTCTTCTTCCAACCCCTTGGACTGTTTACCCCTCCCCGCTCACCTCCACTGCAACAGACCCGCCCTGCTCCCCTACTCCCCCTCATCTCAAGACGCCAACCCCTCCACCACACCCCCAACCTGTGTTGCCCTCATCGCCTCCATCTAACCCCTAACTCACCCTCCCCTCACCTCCTTCGCCCACCACCCCGCTCCTTGCGGTTGCCGGTGATGTGATCAGGTTGGTGGTGGTCTCCGTCTCTCAGCCCCTTTTAGCGTGGAGAGAGCTCAACAACTCCATTGACAGATTCCACCTTTTCCGCCTGCAGGAACCAGAAGAACTGAGGATAGACCACGGCCAAGGAACCTTCCGGATCCTTCCTTCCGTTAACCCATGCTTCTACCAAAGTTGCCAATGTAATTGAGAATGCAAATGTGACCTCCTCTCCGATATCCCCCAACTCTCAAAGAACCCTCCCTCCCTCTGGCCTGACCTGGGACAGAAAGTCACCCGGGGTCCCTGTGAGGTTGGTCCAGAGCACACACACCCAACGCTCACCCCGCTCTCAACTGGCACAGAATTAGAAACCGTACCAGTGGGTCCAACAGATGTTTAGGATGGGAAATGGGATAGAACACCACACTGACGTGGTAGGTACACAGCCAAGTGTCACCAGTGTAGAGGGAGCTTCACTCTGTGTCTGACCCTGGGAGTGTGTGATGGGACAGTGTAGAGGGAGCTTCACTCTGTGTCTGACCCTGGGAGAGTGTGATGGAATGGTGTAGAGGGAGCTTCACCCTAACCCATGCTGTGCCTTCCCTGACAGAATGTGAAGGGATAGTGCGGAGGGAGCTTTGCTCTACCTAACCCGGACTGTCCTTGTAGTATCTCCCATCCTTCACAGTTTACTAATTGCCACTTGACTTTACACTGCGGGTACCTGTGGTCAGTGACAGGGACCAGTGGAGGCTAACCCCTCCTCCTCCC
The DNA here is from genome assembly GCF_009764475.1 of Pristis pectinata. Classification (NCBI taxonomy): domain Eukaryota; kingdom Metazoa; phylum Chordata; class Chondrichthyes; order Rhinopristiformes; family Pristidae; genus Pristis; species Pristis pectinata. Next base: position 3,768,079 of record NC_067411.1, on the reverse strand, counting down.
CTGCCACCCTCAACCCCTCCGGAAAGGGTCCCAGACTTGGACCCACCAACTGTGGGACAGGGTGATGGTCCTGATGAAATGTGAAACCTGTCCCCTTCTTGGATCACTGCATTCTGGCTCCTGTCTCCAAAATGTGATGATTTGAGAGAGACGGAGTGTTTGTTCCTGGGAAAATGTGAATACCGATTGGTGAATGTTCCTTTAAACGCTGTGACGGAGACACCGACTGGTGCTACTTGGTGGGGGAAGCAGATGACACAAGGATACCTCCTGGAGCAGCCAGTCACTGCTTTATCTTACAGCAGCTGCCCCAGGAACTGTGCACCTGGTGAAATGTTTCCCCCTTCCCCCTCAAGCGGGGGAGTTCTGTTGGTTATGGGCCTGTTCTCTCACTTTCTCTGCAGGCCCTTTAGGGCTGTTTTCAGTTTTTATAATGCCTTGTTTCTAACGATTTTGTCCCAGTGGACCATGATAAGCTGGTCAGTCAGACAGTTTCTTCGTCTGCGTTTTATATCAAGCTCTTGTATATTTTTGTTTTAATTTTTTTTAAACTCTGAATATGGACCGTTTTATAATAATAAACTTCCGTTAAAATACGTCTGTTGTCTCTGAGCCTTTATTTCTCCTCACCTGAGGAGCTGGTGAGTGAGATCTCATTCCTTATCTCCAACCCCGCTGCCGTCTTCCTCTCTGCCCTCTGACCACGAACAGGGAACAGGACATTCAGCCTCCATAGACTGATAACCCTTATGGCGTCCCCCACTCTTCTCATTGGGTTTTTCTTTAGAACATAGAACACAGAAAAGCTACAGCACAATTCAGGACCTTCGGGCTGTGTCACAAAGCTGTGCCGAACATGTCCCTACCTTAGAAATTACTAGGCTTACCCATAGCCCTCTATTTTTCTAAGCTCCGTGTACCTGTCCAAAAGTCTCTCAAAAGACCCTATCGTATCAGCCTCCACCACCGTTGCTGGCAGCCCATTCCACACACTCACCACTCTCTGAGTAAAAAACTTGCCCCTGACATCTCCCCTATACCTACTCACCAGCACCTTAAACCTGTGTCCTTTATTCATTCATATTTTGGGATCTGCATACCTCTGGCAAGGCCAGTATTTATTGGCTATCCCTTATTACCCATTACTCAGGACGTTTAACAGCCAACCACACTGGTGGGTCTGGAGTCACATATCAAAGTCAAAGTCAAGTTTATTGTCACACGCACAAGTCCATGTGTGCACAGGTGCAATGTAAAACTTACCTGCAGCATCATCGCAGGCACACAGCATCAGATAAGCAGCATTCACAAGAAAAAAGATAAATTAAACATAAATTATACACAACTTCTTTTAAGAAAGGACATCAATTAGAACAAAAAAAATGACCAAGTCCATTGTAGAGCAAAGTGGTTATGGTGTTGCTTTCCTGAGGTAGTGATTCGGGTTGTGCCGGTTGGTTCAAGAACAGAATGGTTGAAGGGAAGTAGCTGTTCCTGAACTGGTGGTGGTGGGACTTCAGGCTTCTGTACCTCCTGCCCGATAGGAGCTGCGAGAAGATGGCACAGCCCGGATGGTGGGGATCTTTGATGATGGATGTTGCCTTCTTGGGGCAGTGCTATAATGCCTCTTAGACCATTAGAGCATCTTGGAGCAGATTTTCTCTTGTGGAAGACATCAGTGAACCAGAAAGTTATTACAACAGTCAGTCATTTTGTGATCTCCATTGCTGAGACAGTCAGTTTCTTTTCTATGATATTCCAGACTATTAACTGATGCTAACTTTCACAGCTGTCTTGGTAGGATTTAAACTCTGGTTTCTGGATTAACACACTTTTTCAGGTTACTCACAACGGAAATCTGCTGTCCTAACCTGGTCTTGCTGTATAAAGCTTTGGTTAGACCGCACTTAGAGTATTGTGTACATTTCTGGTCGCCCCATTACAGGAAGGACGTGGAGACTGTGGAGAGGGTGCAGAAGAGAGTATTCGCTGTAAGGAGAAGTTGGAAAATGTGGGTTGTTTTCTCTGGAGCATCAGAGGCTGAGGGGAGACCTGATAGGAGTTTATATAAGGCACAGATAGGGTAGACAGTCAGAATCTTTTCCCCAGGGTGGAAATGTCAGACGCTAGAGGACAAAGTCGAAGTCAAAGTCGAGTTTTTTGTCATCTGCACAAGTCCATGTGTGCACAGGTGCAATGAAAAACTTACCTGCAGCAGCATCACAGGCACACAGCATCAGATAAGCAGCATTCACAAGAAAAACACAATTTTTTACACACAGGAAGTGGTAGCTGCCTGGAACAGGCTGCCAGTAGTGGTGGTGGGGGCAGATACAATAACAATGTTTAAGAGGCCTTTAGACAGACACATGAACTGCTGATGGGATTGGTTTAGATTGCCATCATGGTCGGCACAGACATGGTGGGCTGAAGGGCCTGTTCCTGTGCTGTACTGTTCTACACTCTATACTGAGATCTCCTTTCGTTCTTCTACACTCTAGAATGTATCAGCCAAGTCTACCCAATCTCTCCTCACATGGCAAACCTACTGCCCGGTGACCAGACCTACTGGCTGGTGAATCTTCACTGCGCTCTCTCTCTGGTAAGGAGATCATTTCTTCGGCAAGGAGACCAGAACTGTACACCAGGTGCAGTCTCACCAAGGCCTCGGACAGTCTGACTCCTGCAATGATATCGTCCCATCATGAAGGCAGACCACTTGCTTGCAACCTTGTTGCAACTGCTTATTGGCTCTCATTCACTTGTGTACAAGCACACAATCTGCAACATTTCAAAAAATACTCTGCATTTCTAGCTTTTGTTGACCCTTACCTTGGTCAACTACCTTAGGTTAGATAAATGTTAGGTTAAACAATGTTGTGCCAACATTTGATCCTGCTCTTAGATAGATCTTAGAGCAGGATAAAATGTCAGCACAACATTGTGGACTGAAGGGCCTGTACTGTGCTGTAATGTTCTATGTTCTGTGTTCTAAATGACTGCACAAATCCTAATTAATTCCAACTAGCAACTTTACTGTATCAACTTTATTATATCAAATGCAAATATCCACCTTGGTTATGTTGACCCCAGGTCAACAATTCCCGAATTCTATTGTTCTTTTTGTACCAGTACTCACCCATTTCTCACTTACACTGAAATAGGGGCTCTCCCATTGGTCAAACAATTGATCCTTCTTCTCCCTGATCCCAGCATGGAGGTCTTCCTTGCGATGGTTGGTCTTCCCGAAGTTCTCCTGAGTTCTCGTTGCTCTACCTCCGAAAACCTTCATTGTTATTCTTCCCCCTTATCAGTTCTGCACTGTTATACTTCGATTCTGTTGGCTCTGATGCTTCGGGACATCCTGTGTCCACCCCTCACTGCCTCTGGCCCAAGGCTACAGGTGGCACCCCCTCACTGCTCTTCTCTCAGACAAGGACGTGCCTCTGACCTCTGCCTTTTTGCTGAATCAGGCCACTTCACACTAATTACAGCCACTTCAAGTCAGGCACTGGGCTCAGCAACTCCAGTTCACGGACGCAGACCACTCCTCGTTTAAGCCGTGTTGATTCTCCTGCCTTATCAACGAGCATCTCACAAATAACTTCTTGGTTGGGAATGACCTCTGATCAGCAGGTTATCGGTAGGGCCTGGGTTATATCCACTTTCGATTATTTCAATCCAGCAAGAGTTAATTCAGAAAACAACATCCTCCACTTCTTCCCCCACCTGGCGAGAACTAAGACATTTATTTTGTCGACTTGTCCACTGTCCTTGTCTTGTTCCAGCTCGCTGTTCTGCAGATTTTTAATTTCTTTAGGCCAATACTTGGTGCACCAAAGTGGGTGATCTCACAACTCCCCACATTACATTCTAGCTCATGTTAGAGTGAGAGTCATGTTATGTTAGAGCCATAGAGTAATACAGCACAGAAACAGGCCCTTTGGCCCAACTTGTCCATGCCGACCAAGTTGCCAACCTTGCCCATTTGCTCATGTTTGGCTCATACCCCTCTAAACCTTTCCTGTCAATATAGTTATCCAAGTGTCTTTTAAATGATTTTTTTATTAGTCATTCATTCATTGGACATGAGCCTTGCAGGCTGAGCCAGCATTTAATTGCCCTCCCTAGTTCCCCTTGAGAAGGTGGTGGTGAGCTGCCTTCTCGAACCACTGCAGTCTCTGAGGTGGGGGTACACCCACAGTGGTGTCAGGGAGGGAGTTCCAGGATTTTGACCCAGTGACGGTGAAGGAACAGCGATGTATTTCCAAGTCAGCATGGTGTGTGGCTTGGAGGGCAACTCCCAGGGGATGGTGTTGCCCGTGCTTTGGCTGCCCTTGTCCTTCTAGCTGGTAGAGGCGGTGGGTTTGGAAGGTGCTGTCTGAGGAGTCTTGGTGAGTTGCTGCAGTTCATCCTGTAGATGGTCCACACTGCTGCTACTGTGTGTGGGTGGTGGAGTGAGTGAGTGGTTGTGGATGGGGTGCCTGTCAAGTGGGCTGCTGTGTCCTGGATGGTGTCGAGCTGCTTGATGTTGAAGCTGCCCTCACCCAGGCAAGTGGAGAGTGTTCCCTCACACTTGAGCCTTGTAGATGGTGGACAGGCCTTGGGGAGTGAGGGGGTGAGTTACTGACTGCAGGATTCCCAGGTACACACTGGCTCTGACCTACTCCTGTGGTCACACTGTGTATGTGGCTTCTCCAGTTCCATTTCTGGTCAGTGGTAACCCCCAGGGTATTGACAGTGGGGGATTCAGTGATGGGAATGTCACTGAATGTCAGGGGATGATAGCTGAATTTTCTCTTGTTACAACATAGAACACAGAACTAGTACAGCACAGGAACAGGCCCTTCGGCCCACAATGTTGTGCTGACCTAATTAAACTAATGATGCCTAATTAAACTAATCTCTTCTACCTGCACTCCGTTCTCTGCATACTCCTGTGCCTATCCAAGAGCCTATCCAAGAGGGTGCTAGCTGCAGGATTCCGAGCCTCTGAGCTTCTCTTGTGGCCACATTGTGTTTGCACCAGTTCAGTTTCTATTCTTGCCCACTCACTCAGCTCATCCACACCCCCCCCCCCCCCCCCCCGAAAACTTGCCCTGTAAATCTCCTTTAAACTCTCCCCTTCTTATGTTAAAGCTATTTACTTCTACATTTCTACACTGGGAATGCCTGACTGTCTCTGCTTCTCATCATTTTATATACTGATGTACTCTCTCAAACATCCAGAAGGTTCCATGTGCCTACTTCCATGAAGACACCACGGGGGCAGCTTTTGCATTGGGGTTCCTCTGCCTCATCACCCCCCCCCATTATAATTTCTCCCGCCATTGTCTAGAAGGAGCCCACATTTGCCTTCACTAGGCTTTTCCTTTCTACACTGTAAGCTCCGACAGTCTTTTTTTGTAAGTTTCCTGCCACTTTTCACATTTTCTATCCTCCTAGTGCCTAATTAGGGACAGTCGGCATGGCTTTGTGCGGGGCAAGTCACGCCTTACTAACGATTGAGTTTTTTGACGAGGGTGATTGATGAAGGTCGAGCTGTGGATGTTGTCTACATGGATTTTAGTAAGGGCTTGACAAGGTCCCTCGTGGGAGGCTCACCCAGAAGATTAAGATGCATGGGATCCACAGTGAGTGGCCTTTTTGGATTCAGTATTGGCTTTTCCAGAGAAGACAGAGGGTAGTGGTAGATGGGACTTATTCTAGCTGGAGGTCTGTGACTAGTGGTGTTCCTCAGGGATCTGTACTGGGACCTCTGCTGTTGTGATGTATATAAATGACCTGGATGAAAATGTACATGGGTGGGTTAGTAAGTTTGCAGATGATACAAAGATCGGTGGTGTTGTGGATAGTGTAGAAGACTGACTAAGGATACAGGGGGATACAGATCAGTTGTAGATGTGGACGGAGAAATGGTAGATGGAGTTCAACCCGGCCAAATGTGAAGTGTTGCACCTTGGGAGATCAAATGTAAAGAGACAGTATGCTGTTAATGGCAGGACCCTTAACGGTGTTGATGAGCAGAGGAATCTTGGGGTCCAAGTTCATAGCTCCCTGAAGGTGGCTGCACAGGTTGATAGGGCGGTAAAGAAGGCATATGGCATGCTTGCCTTTATTATTTGAGGCACTGAGTTCAAGAGTCAGGAAGTTATTTTGAAGCCTTATAAAACTCTAGTTAGGCCGCATCTGGAGTATTGCATTCAATTCTAGTCACCCCATTATAGGAAGGATGTGGAGGCTTTGGAGAAGGTGCAGAAGAGGTTCACCAAAACACTGCCTGGATTAGAGGGCATGAGCTATAAGAAGAGTTTGGACAGACTTGGGTAGTTTTCTCTGGAGTGGCAGAGGCTGAGGGGAGATCTGATAGAGGTTTGTAAGATTATAAGAGGCGTAGATAGACAGCTGGTATCTTTTTCCCAGGGTTGAAATGTCTAATTCCAGAGGGCATACATTTAAGAGGGGGCAAGTTCAAAGGAGATGTGTGGGGCAAGTTTTTTACACAGAGAGTGGTGGGTGCCTGGAATGTGCTGTCAGGGGTGGTGGTGGAGGCAGATACGATAGGGGTGTTCAAGAGGCTCTTAGGCACATGGATGTGTGGGAAATGTAAGGATACGGATATTTAGGCAGAAGGGATTAGTTTAGTTGGGCATTTGATTTCTAATGTAATTAGATTGGCACAACACAGTGGGCCGAAGGGCCTGTTCTGTGCTGTACTGTTCTATGTTCCATGTTGTAATGTTTTAGTCCTCCTTTGTTGAGTTCTGAGTGCCTCATATCCTCAGGCCTGCTGCTATCTCTTTGGATTTAACAATGATTAAAATTTTCCTCCAACTCAATGGTATGAAACATTGAATTCTCTAGTTTCAGGTGACCTGCATTTCTTTCTGGATCCATCTGCCCATATCCCTGCCTCCCAGGTTCCACCAATCACGTTGCCAGCTCCTGCCTCACCCCTCCCCCTCACCTCTTTATACTGGCCCATCTCCCCTCTCCCTCTCAGTCCTGATGCAGGGTCTGGACCCCCCAAAATGTTGACCATCCCTCTGCCTCCACAGATGCTGCTCGACCCACTGACTTCTTCCAACAGTTTTTTAAAAATTTTTCCTACAGCCACAGATTGATCACTTTACCTGTTGAATTTGGTGCCATAAGGGATTTTTTAATTTTGCAATTCATGCAACATTTCTTACAGTGCTGATCATTACCTCTCTGCTCTCATACCTCTCAACATCTCCTCTCAATCAACCACAGCCAACTGTCCCCTCATACCTTCATAATTCTTTAATGGTAACTGGTTTCTCTTTCCACAGCTGCTGCCTGACTGGCTGACTTCTTGCCAGCCTTTTCTCCTTTTACTTCACAGATTCTTTTGTTTTGATTTAAGAACTAGTTTTAGGTTGAGCTGTATCACTTTCAAACTTAATGCAGGTTTAAATCTTTGGTCAAAGACCACAAGATATTGCAGGTTGCTGTGGACACAGCCCAGTCCATCACGGAAACCAACCTTCCCTGTCTACACTTCCCGCTGCCTCAGGAAAGCAGCCGACATAATCAAAGACCCCACCCACCCCGGACATTCTCTCTTCTCCCCCCTCCCAGAAGATACAAAAGCCAGAAAGTGTGTACCACCAGGCTCAAGGACAGCTTCTAACCCACTGTAATGTCTCTACCAGTCATGTTCTATTGCATGAGTGGAGAGGAAACCGAATCTGCCACATGACTGGGATCTTCATATTTCTCGTAGAGACATCAGTACTAAAGTGAACGTTTTGATGTAATGACAATGTTTGGGGAAACTTAATAGGAAAAGTGAATGGCATCTGTATGTAGAAATACAAAGGGGTAGTAGTACGCATTCATTCCTCTCTGGCATCTCTTCTGTTTTCCTTTTACTTATGATGGAAATCAGATTGAAAATGAAGCCTTTTTGGGTCGAATGGCCTTTCGCTGAATAGGGAGTGCTGCTCTTGTTTTCTCATTATGTTACCCACTCATATGCCGTAGGCGAGCTCCATTTTAAAATGGTTCTTTTCAGATTGCTGAACAGCAGCTGTAAAACATTAAAGTGGAAAAATGAAGGATACTGAGGATTGCACTTGCTACATCTCTAACAGTTACTGTATACTGGTGAAACTATTCAGGCAAAGAGGACATGGCTTTAAAGTAATGGGTGGGAAGTTCAAGGGAGATATCAGAGGGAGGTTTTTTACCCAGAGAGTGGTTGGGCCATGGAATGTGCTGCCTGGGGTGGTGGTGGAGGCACGTACATTGGTCAAATTCAAGAGATTGTTAGATAAGTATATGGAGGAATTTAAAACAGAGGGATATGTGGGAGGAAGGGGTTAGATAGTCTTAGGCGAGGTTTAAAGGTCGGCACAACATTGTGGGCCGAAGGGCCTGTATTGTGCTGTACTGTTCTATGTTCTAAGTTCTATGTCCTTGTTATAAGACTCTTGAACTGACCTCTTGTACGTTAAACTCTTGATCTCCCAATCTACCTCGTTTTGACCCTTGTACTTTATCTGTCTGCCTGCACTGCACTCTCTCTGTAACTGTAACACTACATTCTGCATTCTGTTATTATTTTTCCTTCTGTACTACCTCAATGTATTGATGTATGGAATGATCTGTATGGATGGTATGCAACACAGAGCTTTACATTGTACCTCGGTACATGTGACATTAATAAACTAATTACCAACAGTGCTGTTCAAAGAGACTTGGTGACTCCATTCAGTCGAGACACCTACAGAGAGCAGTGGACTCAGCCCAATACATCACGGGCACATCCCTCCCCACCATCAGGAGTATCTACAGGAGGCGCTGCCTCAAGAAGGCAACATCCATCATCAAAGATCCCCACCATCCGGGCCATGCCATCTTCTCACAGCTCCCATCGGGCAGGAGGTACAGAAGCCTGAAGTCCCACACCACCAGGTTCAGGAACAGCTACTTCCCTTCAACCATTCGGTTCTTGAACCAACCGGCACAACCCTAATCACTGCAGTTTAGCAACACTATGACCACTTTGATCACTTTGCACGAAAATTGACTTTTTTTGTGTTCTAGTTGTGTCCTTTCTTATAAAAATTGTGTATAATTTATGTTTAATTGATGTTTTTCTTGTGAATGCTGCTTATCTGATGCTGTGTGCCTGTGATGCTGCTGCAAGTAAGTTTTTCAGTGCACCTGTGCACACCCGCACCTGTGTGTATGACAATAAACCCAACTTAGACTTTGACCTACATTGATGTTGTCCAAGACATTTCTGATTGGGCGAGAACCATAACTGCACCCCACAGCAATTAACTCACCAGCAAAGATTCAACAGCTTGTTAGCTTTTGACATGGGGAAACATTTAAAAATATTTCCCAGGAGCACTATCAAATAACAGAGATATCAAACCAACCAAGGGAATGTCTTAAAAGTGGAGCGAGAAGGAGAAATTGAGGGAGGGAATTCCAGAATATGGGACATGGCGAGATAAAGCCCATGGCCATCAATGTTGGTGTTTATCACAATGGCAAGAATTGGAGGCTTGTAGAGGTCACAGGAGGTGCTGCCTCAAGATCATCAAAGATCCCCACCATCCGGGCCGTGCCATCTTCTTGGAGCTCCCGTCGGGCAGGAGGTACAGAAGACTGAAGTCCCACACCTCCAGGTTCAGGAACAGCTACTTCCCTTCAACCGTTCGGTTCTTGAACTGACCTGCACAACCCTAACCCTACCTCAGCAACACAACACTACGGACCACCCCTTGCACACCATGGACTTGTCTTCAGTTGTGCCTTTTGTTCTTTTTTGCACTAGGGTCTTGCTTTTCCAGAGTCTTTTTTTTCATTGTATGGTATAATGTTATTGTTACGGGTCAGGTTGATATTTGGTGAATGTCCCTTTAAGACATGGACAGTAGAGTCATCACGACAGCAAGATTACAATGTGCTGGCTGTTTATTGATCAGTGAGTTGCAGTGTTGGAGAAGAGAGAGAGAGGGAGAGAGACACTGACTGCTGGTCTCAGTAACAATGGATGAAGAACAATAGCCGTGTCTGTCACTACAATCCATGGATGGATTTTTGGAGCAAACAAATGGAATCCACTTTGTCGTTAACCTGTAGAGGGAAACAGGTGTGGACGGCCATGTATCGAATGTCTTCGGGGTGGCAGATACTTTGGAACAAAGTAAATGGAGATCATCAGTGATTGAGGTGTCGTATGGGTTCCATCGTGGAACATGTGGATTTTGTAATTTCTCTCTACATTCTCTCTACATTTTCTCTTCTGTCAACGGTGGTTTTGCAAAAGCCTTTGCTCACGTTTCACCTTATGACTTGCTGAACTGAACTTTGCGAACTATTCCCTAGACTTGGAGTTTGGGAATTTGCCACACACGCACACTTTGAGTTTAGTTTTGGGTTAATGTTTAATATCTAACATTTTTACTTTTCTGATTATCACAAGTAGTTATTAATAAATAGTTTCTAAACTTATACCATGACTCGGTGTGTTTCTATTGTTGTTGGTACGTAACAGTTATGTCTTATTATATTCCTGTGTGTTGTCTGTACCTACGTGCCTGTGATGCTCTTGCAAACAAGTTTTTCATTGTACCTGTACCTCACCGTACTTGTGCACATGGCAATAAACTCGACTTGTCATGTGTCTGTCTAAATGCCTCTTAAACATTGCTATCATATCTGCCTCGACCACCAACCCCTGGCAGCTCGTTCTAGACACCCACCGCTCTCATGTAGAAACTTGCCTCACGCATCTCCAGAAGCATTTGGAGACACAAGAGACGCCAGATGCTGGGATATGGAGCAAAAACCAAGCTGCTGGATGAATTCAGTGTGTCAGGCAGCATCTGTGGAGGCAAAGGGATAGTCGACCTGAAACATCGACTAACCCTTGCTCCTTTAAACTTTCCCCCTCTCACCTTAAAGCTGTGCCCTCCAGCACTTAAAACTGTACTCGATAAAACTTTATTTCTACAACATGGTAACAGGCCAGGACCAACGCTGCCCAGATACACCAATGTCAACCTACTAACCCGCACGTCTTTGGAATGTGGGAGGAAACCGGAGCACCCGGAGGAAACCCACGCAGACACAGGGAGAACGTACAAACTCCTTACAGACAGCGGCCGGACTTGAACCTGGGTCGTTGGCATTGTAAAGCGATACGCTAACCGCTACACTACCGTGCCTGGCCTGGGAAAAAGACTCTGTCTACTCTACCTACATCTCTATCTATTCAGGTCGAGACCCTTCACCTGGACTGGAAAGAAAGGGTGATAGGCAGTATAAAAAGGTGGGAGGAAGGGGTAAAGCAAGAGCTGGCAGGTGATGGGTGGGTCCAGCTGAGAGAGGGATGATACAGCACAGCAACAGGCCCTTTGGCCCATCAGACTAATTAAACCAGTAATTAAACGCCTAACTAAACTAATCCCTTCTGCCTACACAGTCCACATCCCTCCATTCTCTGCACATTCATGTGTTTATCTAAGAGTCTCTTAAACGCCTCTTATCATATAGGCACGGTGGTGTAGCAGTTAGCGTAACGCTTTACAGCATCAGTGACCCGGGTTCAATTCTGGCCGCTGTCTGTAAGGAGTTTGTACGTTCTCCCCGTGTCTGCGTGGGTTTCCTCCGGGTGCTCCGGTTTCCTCCCACATTCCAAAGACGTACGGGTTAGGAAGTTGTGGGCATGCTATGTTGGCACCGGAAGCGTGGCGACACTTGTGGGCTGCCCCCAGAACACTCTACGCAAAAAGAATGCATTTCACTGTGTGTTTCGACGTACATGTGACTAATAAAGATATCTTATCTTATCTTACTTACTCCACCACCACCCCTGACAGCATATTCCAGGCACCCGCCACCCTCTGTGTAAAAAACTTGCCCCACACATCTCCTTTGAACTTTCCCCTCTCATCTTAAATGCATGTTCTCTCGTATTGAACATTTCAACCCTGAGAAAAAGATACCGGCTGTTTACTCTGTCTATGCCCCTCATAATCTTATAAACAGGTCTCCCCTCATCCTCTGCCGCTCTAGAGAAAACAACCCAAGTTTGTCCAACCTCTCCTTATAGCTAAAACTCTCCAATCCAGGCAGCATCCTGGTGAACCTCTTCTGCACCCTCTCCAAGATGGAGCCACTTTTTAACAGCTCAGGTATAGGGGTGGAAAACAGGGCCAGGAATCATAAGCCACCATTCCCACACTGAGATCCAGTGCAGGTCAATGAATATCAGGGGAATGCAACAAAGGTATTTGCAGTAAACACATGGATGTTATCTATGTAACAAAATTCCATGTTCACCCACTGCAAAAATTCCCATTTCTCTTTGAGGCAGAAGTCAGGTGTGAATTCGTCAGACAAACAAGGTCCAGAGGCTTTGTTCTGCTGTCGTGCACAGATTTCTAACAATGAAGTAATAAGATAAGATATTTCTTTATTAGTCACATGTACATCAAAACACACAGTGAAATGCATCTTTTTGCGTTACTGAGGATGCGCTGGGGGCAGCCCGCAAGTGTCGGCATGCACACAGCTCCTAACCCGTACGTCTTTGGAATGTGGGAGGAAACTGAGCACCTGGAGGAAACACACGCAGACACGGGGAGAACATATAAACTCCTTACAGACAGCGGCAGGAATTGAACCTGGTTCACTGGTGCTGTAATAGCGTTACACTAACCGCTACACTGCCGTACCGCATAGATAATGAGGGGCATAGCTAATCAGAGACTTTTTTTCTCAGGGTGGGTAGTTTAGGACTAGAGCGCACAGGTTTAAGGTGAGAGGGGAGAAGTTCAAGGAGATCTGAGGGGTCAAAAATAGACCACAGCAAAGAGATGGTGTCACGAACCAGCAACAAAAGAACCACACTGAGCATGATTCAGTGTTAAAACTATTTTATTAATTACTACTTATGATAATACATAAAATAAAAGTAAAAATGTTAGTATGTTAGAATTCAAAAAATGTTAAACCTCGAACGTTAACCCCAAAACTAAACTCTTCGTGTGTGTGTGTGACAAAGTCCAAAACTCCCAGTTCCTGAATGGTTCTTAAAGTTCAGTTCCGCAAGCCATAAGGTGAAACATGAGCAAGGGCTTCTTCAACAACCACCGTTGTCAGAAGATAAGACGTAGATGTAGAGAAACATAGAGAGAGTAAATACGAAATCCAAATGTTCCACGATGGAACCCAAACGACACTTCAGTGTTTACTCGGTAGTGACTTCCTCACCCCGAAAAGCATCCGAACCGTGGTCGTCCACACACAAATACCTGTTTCCTTCTACAGGTCAGCAACAAAGTGAACTCCACCGGATTACTTCCAACTTCCATACATGGATTTCAGTGGCAGACACAGTTATTGTTTCTCATCCATCGATAGAGAAAACAAGCAGGCTGGTGTCTCTCTCCCTTCTCTCTCTCTCTCTCCTTCTTCTTCTTCTTCTGACCTCTTCAACAACGTCATTACGTCCTTTATCTTCTATTGACGTAAGCACGCCCCACACACACATACACACACACTCTCTATCTTAAAGGGACTTTCACTGAGTCCGTAACAATGGAAAGAACTGTGTGACATTTTGTTTAAAGAACCATCAACTTAAATGGACGTGAGTTAGAGGAACTTTCATTTCAAACTTTCCTGCTTTTAAATTGCTCTGCAAATAAAAATCCAAATGTCAAATTGCTCTAACATTCAGGATAAGGCCAATTGTTTTCTGGGTTGTTCAAATGGGTTTGGGAGCACAGGGAATCCACATTGGTAAATTGGTTTATTATTGGGCAGGCACGGTAGTGTAGCAGTTAGCATGACGCTATTACAGTGCCAGTGACCCGGGTTCAATTCCGGCCGCTGTCTGTAAGGAGTTAGTACGTTCTCCCCGTGTCTGCGTGGGTTTCCTCCAGGTGCTCCATTTTCCTCCCACATTCCAAAGACATACAGGTTAGGAAGTTGTGGGCGTGCTATGTTGGCGCCGGAAGCGTGGCGACACTTGCGGGCTGCCGCCCAGAACACTCTACGCAAAAGGTGTATTTCACTGTGTGTTTCAATGTACATGTGACTAATAAAGAAATCTTATCTTTAAATCTTTCCCTCTCACCTAAACCTGTGCCCTCTAATTTTAGACTCCCTACCCTGGGGAAAAAGACTGTTACCATCCACCTTATCTCTGCCCTGGACTTTGTGATCTGGCATTATGGGACCAGACCACATCCCAGCTGTAGTACTGAAGACCTGAGCTCCACAACAAACAGCCAGCCAAACTCTTCCAGTCCATTTACAACACCACGCCTGTCCAACAATGGGGAACCTTGCCCAGATTGCAAATTACTGTCCAATTATTCCATTCTCAATCACCAGCAAAGTATTGGACTGTGTAATCTAGCAGCACACTCACTAATAACCCAATTCCCCATGCCAAGTTTGGGTCACACCAGAGCCGCTTGGCTCCCAGATCTCCGTCACAGCTTTGGTCCGAGAGTATCTTACGTTGAAGGAGGTGCTGTGTCCATCAACCCATTCCCCCTCTCCTTGCTCCCCTGAAACTTATTTTCTCTCACACCTGCCCGTCAGCTCCTTTCCCTTCCCCCGTTTACCCACACACTGGGGGCAACTTAGAGTTAGGAAGTTGTGGGCATGCAATGTTGGCGCCGGAAGCGTGGCGACACTTGCGGGCTGCCCCCAGAACACTCTACGCAAAAGATGCATTTCACTGTGTGTTCCGATGTACATGTGACTAATAAAGAAATCTTTTTCCAGGGTGGTGAATATGTGGAATGAACTGCCAGAGGCAGATACAGTTACAACATTTAGACAGGTACATGGACAGGAAAGGTGTAGGGGGATAGGGGCACAATGTGGGGAAATGGGGCTAGAGTAAATAGCTTCACTTGAGGTATGGAGGAAATGCGCAGAAAGGGCCCGATTCTGTGCTGTGGGATTCTATGATCCTTGGATTGCCACCTGGACCCCAAACACACCAACCTGGCACCCTGCCCCCCAAACATTGCCCACCCCGCCCCCCCACCCCCCATCCCCAGCTCCTCCAGCTTCTCATCCAAACCCACCGCAGAATCATAGAGTAATACAACACTGAAACAGGCCCTTCGGCCCAACTCATCCATGCCAACCATGGTGCCCACCAAGCTATTCCCATTTGCCCACATTTGGCTCCTATCGCTCGAAACCCCTCCTATCCACATATTTATACAAATATCCTTTATACGTTGTTAATGTACCTGCCTCAACCACTTCCTCGGGCAGCTCGTTCCATATACGCACTACCCTCTGTGTGAAGAAGTTGCTCCTTAAGTCCTTTTTAAAGGGATGGATTTGCCGGCTACTGTGGGGCTTCCGGTATCTTCTACCACCTGGGAAACGCATTTCCGACTTGTGAACTGTTGGGGTTACAAACAGTTCTCAGGAACAGACCCATGTCATTACCTGGGGAGGACCTGCAAATGGACAGTAATGTTTATGACACACAAAGAAAGAGTAGAACCACCTCCATAAACACTGTGGCTACAAGAACAAGTCAGATGCTGGCTATCCTGAGAGAGTGACGCACCTCCTGACACCCAAAGATCTTTCTACCTGCCTGGCCGTGTGCAGTTCTGACTACAAGGCAAGGAAATCATGTGTGTAATGAGACCACACAACCAATCACGGATGACAGAGTCACAGAGTTGTACAGCACGGAAACAGGCCCTTCAGCCCAACACATCCATGCCGACCATTTTGCCTGTCTACGCTAATCCCATTTCCCCACATTATAACTGTATCCTTCCAAACCTTTAAGTACCTAGTTAAGTGTCTGTCTAAAAGCCTCAAACACAGTGATTGTATCTGATTCCACCACCTCCTCTGGAAGCATGTTCCAGATATCAACCACTCCCTGTGTAAAAGAAACTTCCCCCTCAAATCCCCTTTAAAGCTCCTTCCTCCCTCCTTAAACCTCTGCCTTCTTGTTTTTTGAATACCCTTAACATGGAAACAAGATTCTATCTGCTCCATCTATGCTTATAACTTCATACACCTCTATCAGATCACCTCTCAGCTTCACTCCAGGGAAAACAAGCCCAGCCTCTCCATTCTCTCCCGACAACTAAAGACTTCCAGTCCAAGCAACATCCTGGTGAACCTCCTCCACACTCCAGTGCAACCACATCCTTCCTCTAGTTTGGTATAGATTCTGTAACCCAGTTCTTTTCATCAATCAACCTGCCTTTAATTCTATCAGACTCTCATATTGGCTCCTGCAGGGTTATATCTCAGTGAGAATTCAGTCAGGGACAGGCCTGTTGGGAATGATAGATCTGTCCCTCCCAGCACTTGAGATAATCAGATAGATTTTCAGGAATTGGTCTGACCTTGATGATTGCGTCAAATCTTATAAACCCTGCCATACTGGCTCAATGGCTTGGTATTCATATTAAAACTAGAGTAGATTAAACACATGAACAAAACGAGTTAACTGTGAAAGTCCCTTGTTCCCTAACCCTGCAAGTGTCCAAGAAAGTGGTTTACTACAAACCAACAAGCAGATGACATCCATTCCCACAGCTGTTATGAGTGACAATTCAGCACTCCCTTCACAAGAGAGAACCTTCATGTACTAACTTACAGGATGTGGGTACTGTCGACAAGACCAGCATTTGTTACCCATCCCCAGTGGCCCCTCGAGAAGGTGGGGGTGAGCAGCCTTCTTGAACCGCTGCAGTCCCTCTAGTGAAGGTGCTCCCACAGTGCTGTTGGGGAAAGGAATAAGAGTCATAGAGTTATTCAGCCAGAAAACAGGCCCTTCTGCCAACTCGTCCATACTGACCAAGTTGCCTGGCTGAGCTAGTCCCATTTGCCTGCATTTGGTCCATATCCCTCCAAAAGTTTCCTCTAAAAACTCTATTAGATTGGTTAGACATGACCTCCCACACACAAAGCCATGTTGACTATCCTTAATCAGGCCCTGTCTATCCAAATACTTATATATCCTGTCCTCAGAATACCTTCCAATAATTTACCCACGACTAACGTCAGGCTCCCTGGCCTATAATTTCCTGGCTTATTTCTTAAACAACAGAACAATATTAGCTATCCTCCAGTTCTCCGGCACCTCACCCGTGGCTGAGGACATTTTAAATATCTCTGTCAGGGCCCCTGCAATTTCTGCACTAGCCTCCCTCAAGGTCTAAGGGGACACCTCGTCAGGCTCTGGGGTTTTATCCACCCTAATACACCTCAAGACAGCAAGCACCTCCTCTTCCATAATCCAGTTACGGCCCATGACCTCACTGCTCTTTGTCTCAGTTCTATAGTCTCTGTGTCTGTCTCCCGAATAAACACAGATACAAAAAATCCATTAAAAATCTTCCCCACCTCTTTCGGCTCCAGGCATAGGTGACCACACTGATCTTCAAGAGGACCAATTTTGTCCCTTACTATCCTTTTGTTCTTAATATAGCTGCAGAAACCCTTGGGATTCTCTTTCACCTTGTCCACCAGAGCAACCTCATGTCTTCTTTTTGCCCTCCTGATTTCCCTCTTAAGTGTTGCATTTGTTATGCTCCTCAAGCACCTCATTTGATCCTAACTGCCTATACCTGAGAGGCACCTCCTTCTTTTTCTTTACCAGGGCCTTAGTATCCCTCGATAACCAAGGTTCCCTAAACCTGTTAGCCTTGCCTTTTATCCTAACAGGAACATACAGATTCTGTACTCTCAATATTTCACTCTTGAAGGCCTCCCACTTACCAAGCATCTCTTTGCCAGAAAACAACTGATCCCAATCCACACCTACCAGATCCCTTCTGATGCCGTCAAAATTGGCCTTCCTCCAGTTTAGAATCTTAACCCTAGGATCAGTCCTATCCTTTTCCACAATTATCTCGAAACTAATGGAATTATGATCACTGGATCCAAAGTGTTCCCCTATACTTATTTCTGTCACCTGCCCTGACTCATTCTCAAAGAGGAGATCCAGTATTGCATTCTCTCTAGTTGAGACCTCTACATATTGAAGACATTTGACGAACTCAGTCCCATCCCCTTTACAGTATAGAGTTCCAGTCAATATGTGGAGAGTTAAAAGCACAACTTTATATTTCCTGCAACTGTCTGCTATCTGTCTGCAAATTTGCTCCCCTAAATCCCGCTGACTATTGGAGGTCTCTAATATAGTCCATTAACGTGGCCGTCCATTTCTCATTCCTCAGTTCCACCCAAATTGCCTCGGTATTCGAGCCCTCCAGTGTGTCCTCTCTGAGCACTGCCGTGACAGTTTCCCTGATGAGTAATGCCCCCCTCCCCCTTTAATACCTCCCCCTCTATTACGTCTAAAACATCGGAACCCCGAACATTGAGCTGCCAGTCCTGTCCCTCCTGCAACCGAGTCTTGCTAATGGCTACAACATCATAATTCCACATACAGATCCACACTCTAAGTCATCTGCCTTATCTACAGTGCTCCTTGCATTGAAATAGATGCAACCCAGAACATTAGTTTCACCACACTCAACCTTTCGGTTTCCATCTTTGCCTGTGGTCTTAACAACTACTTTCCCCACAGCCTCTCCACTTTCTGCCTGTCACACTGGTTCCCAACCCCCCCTGTAACTCTAGTTTATAAGATTCTGAAAGGCATAGATAGAGTAGACAGTCAGAATTTTTTCCCAGGATCAAAATGTTAAATACTAGAGGGCTTAGCTTTAAGGTGAGAGGGGGAAGTTTATAGGAGATGTGCGGGCAAGATTTTACACAGAGAGTCGTGGGTGCCCGGGTGGTGGAGGCAGATGTGATAGTTGTGTTTAAACAGGCTTTTAGATATGTGGGAAATGGAGGGATATGGACCATGTGCAGGCAGAAGGGATTTAGTTTAATTCAGCATCGTGTTCAGCACAGACATGGTGGGCTGAAGGGCCTGTTTCCTGTGCTGGACCGTTCCATGTATCTCAGGTGACAAGTAAATGAATTACCAGTTACCAAATACGGCACTGACAGACACATACCTTGCAGAGAACAGACTGCTCCAGCACACTCCCTGGGTACGTCCTGTCCCACCAACAGGACAGATCACCAGAGGGGATGCAGGTGAGAGGGGAGTAGCCCTGGGGGTCCTCAACATCAAACACCACACCCCATGAAGTCTCGTGACATCAGGAAACTTGGGCAAGGAAACCTCCCCCCACCCACCCCCGATTACCACCTGCCACCATCCTCCAGCTGATCTCAGTGCTCCTCCATGCTGAGGAACCCTTGGAAAAGGCTCCGAAAGAGGCTGTGGCACAGCTGTGTACGCTGGGTGGGAGAACACTGAGTTATCACTTGTGACATCTGCGGACCCATGCCCGACCACTGCAGGATGAGGAACATGGAGTTCCCCTGTTAACTTGTTTAGCTCACGTATTTGATCTCTGGTTTTCAGTGCAAGCTAATCATTTCCAGCTGCCTCGGTAAAGCAACCAACATAATCAAAGACCCCACCCACCCCGGACATTCTCTCTTCTCCCCCCTCCCGTCAGGCAGAAGGTACAAAAGCCTGAAAGCACGTACCACCAGGCTTGAGGACAGCTTCTACCCCACTGTTATAAGACTATTGAATGGTCCTGTAGTATGATAAGATGGATTCTTGACCTCACAATCTATCTCGTTATGGCCTTGCACCTTATTGTCTGCCTGCACTGCACTTTCTCTGTAACTGTAACACTTTATTCTGCATTCTGCTATTGTTTTATTTCTGTTATTCTGCTACTACCTCAATGTACATATGTATGGAATGATCTGTCTGAATGGACTCTCCTCCCCCTCCCCCAACCTTCTTATTCTGGCTTCTACCCTCTTCCTTTCCAGTCCTGATGAAGGGTCTCGACCTGAAACGTCAACTGTTTATTTCCCTCCACAGATGCTGCCTGACCTGCTGAGTTCCTCCAGCATTTTGCGTGTGTTGCTCCAGATTCCAGCGTCTGCAGAATCTCTGGTGTATCTGTCTGGATGGCACGCAAACAAATGCTTTTCACTGTACCTCAGTACAGGTGACGATAATAAACCGATTACAAATCTGCATGCACCATTGTGGCAGAGTTTATAGCATTCGATGCAACCCTGGTGCCTGTCGAAAAACCTTGAGGTGTCAGGAGGTGAGTCACTCACTGCAGGATACCCAGTCTCTGACCTGTTATTGTAGCCATGGTATTACTCGGCTGTTCAGTCTGAGTTTCTGCTCAATGGTGATGCCCAGGGTGTTGATGGTGGGGAAACTGGTGGTGGTGGCGCTGTTAAATGTCAGGGAGAGACAGTGAGAGTCTCTCTTGCTGGAGACGGTCATTGGCTTAGAGTGCATATTCTTCAGTGTGTTCCTCACTTTATCAAGTCAGGGGATCTACCCTGTTGCAATGAGGAGTCTGGCAGGGCGTGCTAGGTGTTGAAACACAGTGAGGTACCTGCCCAGTAAAGCTGCCACACAGGATTGCATGCATACTAAACAGTGTGCCGTAGACACAGCGGAGCAATCCCACACCCACTGGATCAGAAGCTCTGCAGCCCCACCACATCGGGCTGTGAATGGGGGGGGGGGGGGGAAGTGGGGACAATTCAACAGGTAACAGGGGGAGGAGGCTCCAGGAACATCCTCCATCTCACCGAAGGTGGGGCCCAGCGTGGGAGCTGGAGACAAGGCTGGACCATTCACACCGTGTCCAGACAGAAGTGGTGGGTGGGTCATCCATCCTGGTTCCTCCCGAGACCCCCACCGTCACAGACCCCAGTCCCCAGACAATCCCTTCACTGCTGAAGAGCTGCTCCAGAACTAGCTGTGTCTTTAGCCGAGCTGCTCCAGGACAGTTCCGTTGCTGGCATCGACCCAGCAAAGTGAACATTGCACGGATACGTCCCTGTCCACCAAAGGCAGGACAGATCCAACCCGGCTAATTCCTGCCCAGTCAGTCCCTCTCAATCATCAGCAAATAGATGGACACCATCATCGACAGTGAGTCATCAATAACCTACTCCCGAGGCCCAAGTTTGAAGCAACCTGTTTGATCGGCACCCCATCCACCGCCCTGAACACTCCCTCCCACCACCACTGGCGCACAGTGGCTGCAGTGTGCACCGTCTACAACATGCACTGCAGTTACTCGCCCGGGCTATTCCAACAGAACCTCCCAAACCCGCAACCTCTACCACCGAGGGCAGCAGGTGCGGGGGAACACCACCACCTATGGATTCCCCTCCCAATCACACACCATCCTGACTGGGAAATATATCATTCCTGCATCGTCACTAAGTCAAACTCTTGGAACTCCCTCTTCAACAGCACTATGGGAACACCTTCACCAGAAGGACTGTAGCCGTCCAAGGAGGCAGCTGACCCCCACCTTATCAAGGGGCAATAGGCGATGGGCAATTAAATACTGTCATTGTGATGCCCAGATCTCAAAAACGAACATTAGAAAAAAGATGTTTGAAACTTTAGCCCAATGTTTGGTATTGGTATTGGTTTATTATTGTCACTTGTAGCGAGCTACGGAGAAAACTTGTCTTACAAACCGATCGCACAGGTCAATACATTACACAGTGCAGTCACATTGAGTTAGTACAGAGTGCATTGATGTAGTACAGGTAAAAACAATAACAGTACAGAGTAAAGTAGTCACAGCTACAGAGAAAGTGCAGTGCAATAAGGTGCAAGGTCACAACAAGGTAGATCATGAGGTCATAGTCCATCTCATCATATAAGGGAACCGTTCAATAGTCTTATCACAGTGGGGTAGAAACTGTCCTTAAGTCTGGTGGTACGTGCCCTCAGGCCCCTGTATCTTCTACCTGATGGAAGAGGAGAGAAGAGAGAATGTCCCGGGTGGGTGGGGTCTTTGATTATGCTGGCTGCTTCACCAAGGTAGCGAGAGGTAAAGACAGAGTCCAAGGAGGGGAGGCTGGTGTCTGTGATGCACTGGGCTGTGTCCACGACTCCCTGCAGTTTCTTGCAGGCTTGGACTGAGGAACTGTCAATGGAATTCAACGCTGTTCAGTCAGTGACCATCCCTGTTTCTGACATCATATAGAGAAGGTATATCCTAGTGAGGACCCTCATTCCTTTACGCATTCATGTACCACTGAGGGTTTTGAGACCAAGAATTCAGGTCACCCCAGGACTGCCACTGTGAGGGGGAATTCTCGAATCACACAGCACAAAAACAGACCATTTCAACCCACCTCGTCTGTGTCGACAATGATGCCTGTCTACACAAGTACCATTTGCCCAAATTAGGCCCATGTCCCTCTCAACCCTTCCTATCCAAATGCTTTTTAAACATTGTAATTGTATCTGTCTCCACTACTCCTTCTGGCCACTCGTTCCAGATGTTCACCATCCTCTGCGTGAAAAAACTTATCCCTCAGATCTCCTTTAATGTAGCATGCCACAACTTCCTAACCTGTACAGAGCACCCGGAGGAAACCCACGCAGACACGGGGAGAACATACAAACTCCTTACGGACGGCTTTACAGCACCAGCGACCTGGGTTCAATTCCCGCCGCCGTCCGTAAGGAGTTTGTATGTTCTCCCCGTGTCTGCGTGGGTTTCCTCCGGGTGTTCCGGTTTCCTCCCACATTCCGAAGACGTACAGGTTAGGAAGTTGTGGGCATGCTACATTGGCACCGGAAGCGTGGTGACACTTGCGGGCTGACCCCAGAAAACTACGCAAAAGGTGCATTTCACTGTTTTTTGATGTACATGTGACTAATAAAGAAATCGCATATCATCTCATCACCACCATCTGCGTGAAGAAGTTGCTCCTCAGGTCCCTTTTAATCTTTCACTTCTCTATTTAAATTTTAAAACCCTATCTATATCCCTCTTGATTCTATACACCTCTGTAAGGTCACCCTTCAATCTCCTATGCTCCAAGGAAAAAATTGGTAAATTGGTTTATTACTGTCACATGTACCAAGGTACAGTGAAACTTTGTTTTGCATGCCATCCATACAGATCATTTCATCACATCAGTGCATTGAGCAGTACAAAGGAAAACAATAACAGAATGCAGAATAAAGTGTTACAGTTACAGAGAAAGTGCAGTACAGGCAGACAATAAGGTGCAAGGTCATAACGAGGTAGATTGTGAGGTCAAGAGTCCATTTTATCGTACTAGGGAACTATTCAATAGACTTACAACAGTGAGATAGAAGCTGTCCTTGAGCCTGGTGGTACGTGCTTTCAGGCCATTGTATCTTCTGACCAATGGGAGGGGGGAGAAGAGTGAATGTCCGGGGTGGGTGGGGTCTTCGATTATGCTGGCTGCTTTCCCAAGGCAGTGAGAAGTGTAGACAGAGTCCGTGGAGGGGAGGCTGGTTTGTGTGATGTGCTGAGCTGTGTGCTAGCCTGCCCAACCGCTCCCTATAACTCAGGCCCTTGAGTCCTGGCAACATCCTCGTAAATCTTCTCCAGATTAATGATGCCTTTCCTACGACAGGATGACCAATACTCCAAGTGCAGTCTCACCAATGTCTTGTACAACTGTGACACAACGTCCCAATTCCTTTACTCAATGCTCCTCGTCTGAAGTTACAAAGCTGGTGAGGGATTGATAGGGTGGAGGGAAAATCCCTGAGGGGGGGTGAAGCAGAGTTGTGGGGTGGTTCCAATATTTACACAGTTGTTGGATGAATATATTTTTGATGGTGGTTGGAGAGAAAACAAACAGAAGGTCTTGAGAAGCTCTGCAGTGAAGATCAGAGCCATTGGTGAACCCAGAAGTAAAAGGAGAGCATGGTGAATGCCCTGCAGAACAAGCAGTGCGAGGCTGCGCGCCCAAGCAGAAGGTGAGGTGCTATTCCTCAAGCTTACACTGGGCCTCCATGCACCGAGCTCCCTGTTGCAGTCACTTTACTTCCCTGCCCACTCGCTCTCTGACCTTCCCGTCCGTGGCCTCCTGAAGCCCAACACAAGCTTGAGGGTCAGCTCCTCATCTTCTGGACAATTTGCAGCCTTTGATATGCCATTCAACAATTTCCAATTACTCGATTTTCCTGCTTTTCTGGTCACCACACTACCGGAAGAACGTTTCAGTACTGGAGGTGATGTCCGAGGAAGTTGTTGGGGGTGGCGAGTTGTGGTGAAGGGGAGAGACTATCTAGGCTGTACAATACAAGGGAACTTGAGGGGAGACGAGAGACACAAGGGACTGCAGCTGCTGGAACCTGGAGCACGTCAACTGTCCACTTCCCTCCACAGATGCTGCCAAACCTGCTGAGTTCCTCCAGCAGCTCATTTTTTGCTTGGGGAGAGATTAAATCAGTGTATAAAAAGAGACACAGGAGACTGCAGATGCTGGAATCGGAAGTCACACAAAAAACACTGGAGGAACTTTTCCTATCCATGTTCCTGTCCAAGTACCTTTTAGAAGTTGTTAATGTACCTGCCTCAACCACTTCCTCTGGCAGCTCGTTCCAAATACTGACCACACTCTTGGTAGAAAAGTTGCCCCTTAGGTTCCTATTAAATCTCTCCTCTCTCACCTTAAACCTGTGCCCTTTAGTTCTTGATTCCCCAACCCTGGGAAAAAGACTGAGTGCATTCACCCTATCTATGCCCCTCATGATTTTATACACCTCTATAAGATTACCCCTCAATCTCCTCTGTTCCGTGGAGTAGAGTCCTAGCCTGTCCACCCTCTCCTTGCAAATCAGTCTCGAGTCCTGGCAACATCCTCGTAAATCTCCTCTGCACTCTGAAGGGTCTCAACCCACAATGTCAACTGTCCATTTGCCCCCCACAGATACTGCCTGACCCTCTGAGTTCCTCCAGCTTTTTGTGTGTTGTATAAAATGAGAGGAGGGGACGAGGTAAACGGGATGCATTGTATCCCCTGGTAGAAAGTTAGTAATGAGGGGATACAGGTTGAGTGCAGAAGGTTTAGAGGGGAGCTGAGGAAGGGTGGTAAGGATGGTAAGGGAGGTTACTGGCTGGTGAGAGCTAGTGGAGGCAGAAACCGGGCAACCATTTGGGAGGTCAAATGAAAGGAGAAAGTATACAGTTAATGGTGGGTCCTTAATAGCACTGAAATACAGAGGGATCATAGTTCACTGATAGTGGATAAGGTAGTAAAGAAGGTGTGTGGCATGTTTGCCTTCAGTGGTAAGGTGTTGAGTACAAGAGTAAGGAAGTCACGCTGCGGCTGTATGAAACTTTAGTCAGACTGCACATGGAGCATTGTGTGTAGTTCTGGTCGTCCCATTACAGGAAGGATGTGGAGACTGTGGGGAGGGTGAAGAGGAGGTTCACCAGGACGCTGCCTGGATTAGAGAGCATGAGCTATAAGGAGATGTTGGACAAACTTGGGTTGTTCTCCCTGGAGCGTCGGAGGCTGAGGGGAGACCTGATAGAGGTTTATAAAATTATGAGAGGCAGAGACATGGTAGACAGTCAGAATCTTTTCCCCAAAGTAGAAATGTCAAACAGCAGAGGACGTGCTTTTAAAGTTAGAGGGGGGACGCTTAAAGGTGACGTGAGGGGCAAGTGTTTTACGCAGAGAGTGGTGGGTACCTGGAATGGGTTACCAGGGGTAGCAGTGGCAGCAGGCAGTTTGGTGGAGTTTAAGAGGCTTTTAGACAGACACATGAATATGAAGGGAGTGGAGGGATATGGTGATACACAGGAGGAGGACATTTAGTATAAATTAAGATAAGATAAGATAAGATTTCTTTATTAGTCACATGTACATCGAAACACACAGTGAAATGCGTATTTGCTTAGAGTGTTCTGGGGGCAGCCCACAAGTGTCGCCACGCTTCCGGCGCCAACATAGCATGCCCACAACTTCCTAACCTGTACGTCTTTGGAATGTGGGAGGAAACCGGAGCACCCGGAGGTAACCCACACTGACACAGGGAGAACGTACAAACTCCTTACGGACAGTGGCCGGAATTGAACCCAGGTCACTGGCGCTGTAATAGCGTTATGCTAACTGCTACACTACCGTGCCTGCCCTAATCTTAATTGGCATTAAGATTAGTACAACATTGTGGACCAAATGGCCTGTCCAGTGTTGTACTGTTCTATGTTCAATAAACCCACCCTACCTGGATGAACATCGAGAGACATAACCAACAGATCCTCGGCGTAAGAGTTGGGTGGCGGGATTAATCCAAGTAAGCAAGTGCGCTCTATATTTTGTGTGGCACGGATACACAAAAAGCTGAATCGTATCCTCCTGAGCGGTAAATGTGTGTTTATTATGTCCTCAGGGTCCACCCTCTGCACTTTCATTGTATAACCTCAATACCCTGTCTCCTGGTCGTCTGTGAACAATAATGGACCTGGGCTCCAGGAAACCATAGGGAAGTCATTCACTTGTGACAGATCCTGGAAATCCCTTTCCTTCGAGTGACTGGAAGGAAGGGATTGCACATGACTGAAATCAAAAGCAGGAAGAGATGCTTTCTGGAAAGATACAAGAGGTCCCCTGGCATCTGTCGAGGTCGTGTGCTTGGATGGATATCAATTGCTCTTCTTAAACAAACAAGGAACAATACAGCTGCCCTCCCTCACTCAAAACCTCTCGCAGTGAAGCACAATTTACCATGTGCTTCCTAACTGCCCACTGCACGTGCAGGCTTGCTGTCAGTGACCGCTGTACAAGGGCACCAAGGTCCCCTTGTTGATCAACTATCCCTATCTATCACCATTCCAATCTTCATGGAGCCATAGAGTTATACAGCATGGAAACAGGCCCTTCAGCCCAACTCATCCATGTTGACCAAGGTGCCTTCCCAAGCTAGTCCCAGTTAGAATTGGAATTGGTTTATTATTGTCACATGTACCAAGGTACAGTGAAAAACTTGTCTTGCATACCGTTCATACAGATCAATTCATTACACCGTGCATCGAGGTAGTACAGGGTAAAACAGTAACAATGCAGAATAAAGTGTTACAGTTACAGAGAAAGTGCAGTGCAGGCAGACAGTAAAGTGTATTTGTCTGTGGTTAGCCCATATCCCTCTAAACTTTTCCTATCCATGTACACACCTGAATGCCTTTTAAACATTGTAATTGTAGCCACATCTACCACTTCCTCTGGCAGCCTGTTCCACACACCCACCACCCTCTGTGTGAAAAACTTGCCCCTCAGGTCCCCTTTAAATCTTTCCCCTCTCACCTTAAACCTGTGCCCTCTAGTTTTAGACTCCCCTACCCTGGGGAAAAGACTGTGACCATCCACCTTATCCATGTCCCTCATGATTTTATAAACCTCTATAAGGTCACCCCTCAGCCTCCTACACTGCAGGGAAAACAGTCCCAGCCTGTCCAGCCTCTCCTCATAGCTCCAGCCCTCCAGTCCCGGTAACATGCTTGTGAATCTTTTCTGCACCCTCTCCAGCTTAATCACATCCTTCCTATAGCAGGGCGACCAGAACTACAGAGAGTACTCCAAGTGCGGTCACACCAACAACTTGTACAACTGCAGGGTGAGGCCACAATTCCTGGACTCGATGCCCTGTCCAATGAAGGCCAGCGTGCCAAACGCCTTCTTCACTGCCCTGTCTACCTGTGGTGCACCTGAGGGTGGTGAGTCTTTGGATCTCTACCTAGAGCGTCATGGAGACTTGGTCATGGAATTCATTAAGAAACTGGGATCAATGAATTTCTGGGTATTCAAGGAATCAGATGATTTGGGGATGGCTCCGGAGAAAAGTGCTGAGGTAGATCACCCACGATGTTAATGTCAGGGCGAACGTGACCGGATCTGTGACCTCCTCCTGTTCCGATTTCTCACAATCTTATTGGTGGGCTGTTCAGATTTGCAGTTTGGGCAAATGTTACAGAGGAAAAGTCAACGTCAAGTTTATTGTCATATGCACAATGCACAGGTGAAATGAAAAACTCACTTGCAGCAACATCACAGGCACAGAGCATCAGATAAGCAGCATTCACAAGAAAAACATAAATGAAACATAAATTATACACAATTTTTAGAAGAAAGAACACAATTAAAACAAAAAAAAACAAACTCCATTGTAGTGCAAAGTTGTCAACGTGGTCATGGTGTTGTTAAACTGAGGCAGGGTTAGGGTTGTGCCGGTTGCTTCAAGAACCGAATGGTTGAAGGGCAGTAGCTGTTCCTGAACCTGGTGGTGTGGGACTTCAGGCTTCTGTACCTCCTGCCCAATGGGAGCTGCGAGAAGATGGCACGGCCCGGATGGTGGGGATCTTTGACGATGGATGTTGCCTTCCTGAGGCAGCGCCTCCTGTAGATACTCCCGATGGTGGGGAGGGATGTGCCTGTGATGTATTGGGCTGAGTCCACTACTCTCTGCAGCTTCTTACGTTCCTGTGCATTTGAATTGCCGTCCCAGACCGTGATGCAACCAGTCAGGACACTTTCAACAGTACATCTGTAGAAGTTTGTTAGAGTGTTCGGTGACAAGCTGAACCTCCTTAACCTCCTAAGAAAGCAAAGACACTGATGCACCTTCCTTGTGACTGCATCTATGTGCTGGGCCCAGGACAGGTCGTCCGATACGTCAACACCCAGGAATTTAAAGCTGCTGACTCCCTCCACCGCCAATCCCCCAATGTAGACCGGCGCATGTTTGCCCTCCTTCCCCTTCCTGAAGTCAACGATCAGCTCTTCATTTTTACTGATGTTGAGCGAGAGGTTGTTGTTGCAGCAGCACTCACCCAGGTGACTCACCTCGCTCCGGTAAACTGACTCACTGCCACCCAGTTATACCATTAATATTATTAACTAGTAATACCATTGGTTTTAAATTGTGGAGAGGATGGGCGATGGAGGAAATATCTTGGATAGGGTAAGGTCAGGCTGTCTGGGTAATTCCGGTGTTTGTGGACCTGGTTAATAGATTACTGAGGGAAGTAGAGAGATTGAAAGCAAACAAAGTATCAAGATAAAGCTGAGAAGTGTTGCTGAGCCTGAAACCAAAAGAAGCTGGCTGGAAATGCCCAGCTAGTCAGATGGTAACTGTGGAGAGAGAGAAATAGAGTTAGTATCACAGAAGGATAACCTCCAGTAGAACTGGCCAGTAGTGTGTTAACTCTCTCCACCTCTGACTCCCCGCCCCCTCCACCCCCCAATGAGAACTGGCACACTGTTTCCCAACTTCCCCTTTCTGAAGTCAACAACTCGTTCCTTGTTTTGTTTTGAAGTTGGGCGACAGGTTGTTGTTGTGTCACCGCTCAACCAGGTGTCCTACCCCGCTCCTGTACGCTGACTCATCAGCATCCATGATTTGGTCAACAACAGTGGTGTCGTCGGCTAATTTATGGATGGTGTTGGAGCTGTGCTTAGCCACATGGTCATAGGTGCAAAGAGAATAGAGCAGGGGGCTAAGTACGCAGCCCTGAGGTGTGCCTGTGCTGTTGGTCAGCGAGGAGGAGGTGTTTTTACCGATCCATACTGACTGAGGTCTGCCGATGAGGAAGTCGAGGATCCAGTTGCAGAGGCAGGTACAGAGGCCCAGGTCTTGGAGCTCGGTGATACGTTTGGAGAGGATGATTGTGTTGAACGCCGAGCTGTGGCAGGGTAGTGTAGCGGTTAGTGTAATGCTTTACGCGCCAGCCACCCGGGTTCAATTCCGGCCGCTGTCTGTAAGGAGTCTGTACGTTCTCCCCGTGTCTGCGTGGGTTTCCTCTGGGTGCTCCGGTTTCCTCCCACACTCCAAAGATGTACGGGTTAGGAAGTTGTGGGCATGCGATGTTGGCGCCAGAAGCGTGGCAACGGTTGGCACCGGAAGAGTGGCGACTCTTGCGGGATGCCCCCAGCACATTCTCAATAACGTAAAAAGACGCATTTCACTGTGTGTTTCGATGTACATGTGACTAATAAATAAATAGCTAATATCTAATGTCTGTGTTTCTGTTGTCCTGATGGTCCAGAGCAGATTGAAGAGCCAGAGTAATCGCATCTGCTGTTGGCCTGATGTGGCAGGAGGCAAATTGAAGTGAATTCAGGTCATTTCTGAGGCTGGAGTTGACATGCCATAACCAACCTCTCAAAGCAATCCATTAGGGTGGATGTAGGTGCTACCAGATAGTAGCCATTGAGGCAGGTTACATGTTCTTCTTGGGCACCAGAGCTAGAGCTGCCCTTTTGAAGCAGGTGGGAACCTCAGACCACAGAAGCGAGAGGTTGAAGATGTCCTCGAATACACCAGCCAGTTGGTCCGCAGAGACTCAGCACTCAGCCAGGTATCCCATCTGGACAGGGTGCTTTTCATGGGTTCACCCTGGTGATGCTCTGACGTTGGCCTCAGAGACCGAGATCACACAGTGGTCAGCTGTGGGGGCTGCTGTGGGTGTGTTGGTGTTCTTCCTTTCTAGGTGTGCATAAAAGGCATCAGTTCATCCAGAAGTGACAGATCATTGACACTTATGTAGCAAGTGATAGTGTGCAGGCCCTGACCTGTTGAGTGTTTCCAGCATTTTCTGTTTTATTTCAGGTTTCCAGCATCTGTGGTTTTATTGACCGATAGAGTGTTTTATAATATTTTCAGCATGATGTGGCCACTCTCAAAGTGTCACCAATGATGGCAATTATCCTGTCTGCTGCCTCAACTCATCCTGCTACCTTCTGGGAGCTCCAGGTCTCTCTGTTTTTCGCCATCTCTCAGAGTCATAGACTTAGAGCACTACAACACAGAAACAGGCCCTTTGGCCCATCTAGTCCATGCCGACCTGATCTTCTGCCTAGTCCCATCTACCTGCACCCGGACCATATCCCTCCAAACCCCTCCCATCCACATATCCTGACAGCCACCAATGAGGCTGAACCTGTGATCACAATGGAGGACATAAGATCAGTCTTCCGGAGAGTGAACACCAGGAAAGCACATGGCCCAGATGGTGTCCCTGGCCGAGTGCTCAGATCTTGTGCTGATCAGCTGGCAGAAGTATTTGCAGATGTATTTAATCTCTCCCTGCTTCAATCTCAGGTTCCCACCTGTTTTAAGAAGACCACTATCATCCCGGTACCAAAGAAAAGCAAGGTAACATGCCTCAATGACTACCGACCAGTGGCTCTGACATCCACCATCATGAAGTGCTTTGAGAGGCTGGTCATGGCACGCATCTACTCCAGCCTACCAGACAACCTGGACCCATTGCAATTCACCTATCACCGAAACAGGTCTACAGCAGATGCCATCTCCCTGGCCCTACACTCAGCTCTGGAGCATCTGGACAGTAAAGACACCTATGTTAGACTATTGTTTATTGACTATAGACTGTCCAAATGTCTATTAAACATTGTACATTGTATCTGCCTTCATCACCTCCTCTGACAGCTCGTTCCCCATACCCACCATCTTCCATGTGAAAATATTATTCCTCAGATCTCCTTTAAATTTCTCCCCTCTCAATTTAAACATCTAGGTCTAGACTCCCCTGCCCCAGGATAAAGATAAGATAAGATATCTTTATTGGTCACATGTACATCGAAACACACAGTGAAATGCATTTTTTGCGCAGATTGTTCTGGGGGCAGCCCGCAAGTGTCGCCACGCTTCTGGCGCCAACATAGCATGCCCACAACTTCCTAACCCGTACGTCTTTGGAATAAACCATAGAACCACAGAACAATACAGCACAATACAGGCCCCTTGGCCCACCATGTTGCGCCGCCCTTCAAACCACACCTAAGACTATCTAACCCCTTCCTCCCACATATCCCTCTATCTTAAATTCCTCCATATACTTATCTAACAATCTCTTAAACTTGTCCAATGTATCAGCCTCCACCACCGCCCCAGGCAGCACATTCCATGCACCAACCACTCTCTGGGTGAAAAACCTCCCCTGACATCTCCCTTGAACTTCCCACCCATTACCTTATAGCCATGTCCTCTTGCTTTGAGCATTGGTGCCCTGGGAAAGAGGCGCTGGCTGTCCACTCTATCTATTCCTCTCAATATCTTGTATACCTCTATCATGTCTCCCCTCATCCTCCTCCTCTCCAATGAGTAAAGCCCTAGCTCCTTTAGTCTCTCCTCATAATGCATACTCTCCAAACGGGGCAGCATCCTGGTAAATCTCCTCTGCACCCTTTCCAACACCTCCACCTCCTTCCTATAATGAGGCGACCAGAACTGGACACAGTACTCCAAGTGTGGCCTAACCAGAGTTTTGTAAAACTGCATCATCACTTCGCGGCTCTTAAACTCAGTCCCCCAACTTATGAAAGCTAACATCCCATAAGCTTTCTTAACTACTCTATCCACCTGTGAGGCAACTTTCAGTGATCTGTGGATATGAACCCCCAGATCCCTCTGCTCCTCTACACTGCCCAGAATCCTGCCACTTACCTTGTACTCCGCCTTGGAGTTTGTCCTTCCAAGGTGTACGACCTTACACTTCTCTGGATTGAACTCCATCTGCCACTTGTCAGCCCAGCTCTGCATCCTATCAATATCCCTCTGCAAGCTTCGACAGCCCTCCACACTATCCACAACACCATCAATCTTTGTGTCATCTACAAACTTGCTAACCCAGCCTTCCACCCCCTCATCTAAGTTTTTAATAAATATCAGAAAAAGTAGAGGTCCCAGAACCAATCCCTGTGGGACACCACTAGTCACAGCCCTCCAATCCGAATGCACTCCCTCCACCACAACCCTCTGTTTTCTACAGGCAAGCCAATTTTGAATCCATAGGGCCAAGCTTCCCCAGATCCTTTGGCCTCTGACCTTCTGAAGAAGTCTACCATGCAGAACCTTGTCAAACACCTTACCAAAATCCATGTAGACCACATCCATTGCACTACCCTCATCAATCTTCCTCGTCACCTCCTCAAAGAACCCTATCAGGCTTGTGAGGCAAGATCTTCCCTTCACAAAGTCATGCTGGATGTCCCTCATCAGTCCATGTTTCTCCAAATACTCATAGATCCTATCTCTTAGAATCCTTTCCAACAGCTTACCCACCACAGATGTAAGGCTCACCGGTCTGTAATTCCCTGGACTATCCCTACTACCTTTTTTGAATAAGGGGACAACATTCGCCACCCTCCAATCCTCCGGTACCATCCCCGTTGACAACAAGGACTCAAAGATCCTAAACAACGGTTCAGCAGTCTCCTTCCTCACCTCACGAAGCAGCCTGGGGAATATTCCGTCAGGCCCCGGGGACTTATCTGTCCTAATATTTTCTAACAACTCCAACACATCCTGTCTCTTAATATCCACATACTCTAGAACATTACCCGCACCAACACTGTCCTCAGCATCATCAAGACCCCTCTCCTTGGTGAATACTGAAGAGAAGTATTCATTGAGAACCTCACCCACTTCCACAGCTTCCAGGCACAACCTCATAACCTTTGTCTTTAATCGGACCTACCTTTACCCTAGCTATCCTTCTGCTCTTTACGTACGAGAAAAAAGCCTTGGGATTCTCCTTAACCCTACTCGCCAAAGCCTTTTCATGTCCCCTTCTCGCTCTCCTCAGCCCTTTCTTAAGTTCCTTCCTTGCTACTCTATAATTCCTCACAAGCCCTGTCCGATCCTTGCTGCTTACACCTTATGTACGTTTCCCTCTTCTTCCTAACTAGTTGTTCCACCTCTCTCGTCACCCACGGTTCCTTCACCCTGCCATTCCTTCTCTGCCTCACCGGGACAAATTTATCCCTAACATCCTGCAAAAGATCCCTGAACATCGACCACATCTCCATGGTACATTTCCCTTCAAAAATGTCCCAATTTACACTGTCAAGTTCTCACCTTATAGCCTCATAATTCGCCTTTCCCCAATTAAATATCTTCCCGTCCTCTTTGCTCCTATCCTTGTCCATGACTTCTAAAGGTTATGGAGCAATGCTCACCCACTGATAGATCTGTCACCTGACCCGGTTCATTACCTAAAACTAGATCTAATATGGCATTCCCTCTAGTCGGCCTGTCAACATACTGTGACAGGAATCCGTCCTGGACACACTTAACAAACTGTGCCCCGTCTAAACCTTTGGCACTAAGCAGCTGCCAATCAATATTTGGATAGTTGAAGTCTCCCATTATAATAACCCTGTTATTTTCGCATCTCTCCAAAAACTGCCTCCCAATCTGCTCCTCAATATCCTTACTGCTACCGGGGGGCCTATAGAATACTCCCAGGAGGGTAACTGCCCCTTTCTTGTTCCTAACTTCCACCCATATTGACTCTAGAGAGGATCCTTCTACATTATCTACCCTTTCTGTAGCTTGACCAGTATCGCCACCCCTCCTCCTCTTCTCCCCCCCTCCCTATCCCTTTTAAAACACTGAAAACCAGGAATATTCAATGTCCGTTCCTGCCCTGATGTCAGCCATGTCTCTGTAATAGCCACAATATCATACTCTCATGTACTTATCCAAGCTCTCAGTTCATCTCCCTTATTCCTGATGCTTCTCGCGTTCAAGTAAATGCACTTTAGCCCATCCACCTTACTACTTTTATAGCCTGTACTCTGTTTCTCCTTCCTCAAAGCCTCTCTACCTGTCAGATTTGACTTTTCCCCATCCCCTTCTTCCTCTGACCTACTCCTCCGGTTCTCTTCCCCCTCGCAATCTAGTTTAAACCCTCCTGAACCACCTTAGCAAGCCTGACCGCAAGGATATTGGCCCCCCTCAGGTTCGAATGTAACCCGTCCTCTCTGTACAGGTCCCACCTTCCCCAGAAGAGATCCCAATGATCCAAAAATCTAAAACCTTCCCTCCTGCACCAACTTCTCAGCCACGCATTTATCGGCCATCTCCTCCTATTCCTACCTTCATTATCGCGTGGCACCGGCACTGAATGTGGGAGGAAACCGGAGCACCCGGAGGAAACCCACGCAGACACGGGGAGAACATACAAACTCCTTACAGACAACGGCGGGAATTGAACCTGGGTCGATGGCGCTGTACGCTAACCGCTACACTACCATGCCTGCCTGGTAAAAAGACTGACTTTCTACGCTATCTGTGCCCCACATAATTTTATAAACCCCTCTAAGGTCACCCCTCAGCCATCTGTCTTCCAGTGAGAGCAAACCCAGCCTGTCCAACCTCTCCTTATAACCACAGCCCTTCATTCCGGGCAACATCCTGGAGAATCTCTTCTGCACTCTCTCTGTTGCTGCCACATCCTTCCCGTAATGTGGTGACCAGAACTGGACACAGTACAAGAAGTGCAGTCTAACCATACAACTACAACATGACATCACAACCCTTGTACTCAATGCCTCAGCCTATGTACCACATGCCTATTTCCCTACTCGTTCCACGTGTCCGCACTTTCAGGGAGCTTTGGACTTGCAGCTCAGGGTATCTCTACATCATTGCTCCTAAGTTCTCTGCCACCTTCCTCTATCTGCCCAGATAGAATTTGATCTCCCCAAATGCTTATCTTTGCACTTGTCTGGGTGAAGTTCCATCGACCAATGTTCCGCCCAACTGTCCAGCTGGTCTATGTCCCTCTGCATCCTTAGACAACCCTCCTCACTATCTCCAACTCTGCTAAGTTTTGTCTTGTCTGCAAACTTACCAATCAGAACACCGACATTCTCATCTATTTATATGTATTACAAACAATGACGATCCTAGCACCAACCCCTGCTGTATGGTTATAGACCCTCCAGTCAGAAACACAGCCATCAACCACGACCGTCTGCCACCTATCACCAAGCCAGTTTTGGATTCAGTTCACCAATATGCCTTGGATGCCTTATGCCTTAACCTTCTGGACCAGCCTCCCCTTCGAGACCTTGTTAAAAGCTTTACTGAAGTCCATGCAAACCACATCTACCACCCTAATATTGTAAGACAAGTTCGTAAGGTCTCAACGGGCAAGGACTCTGGACACAGTCTTTGGAGTTAAAACGATTTATTCGCAAAGACAAATGTGGGACAGGATGAACGGGAACGAATGGTCTCACACACACACGCACACGGGTGATCGCGAATGTGGGGGAAATCGCAACAAGGGTGAGATGCGCGCGTGCGCGAGCGCACACACACACACACACACACACACACATACACACACACACACACACGCACACAACAAACTGGGTACAAACAAATCAAGGAAGAAACAATACGATGCCTGCCACCCCTCAACTCAGTGCAAGCATCAGCTCTATGGTCCCAGGAACATACTTAGGATGCCTCTAACCCTGTGGAAGTGCACACTCTTACCAATGGTCTCTTCAGCGTTGTTTCACGATCCCTCGGAGCAATCAAAAGAGAGTGAACCACGCACACGTGGCACTCTTTATAGTGCTGGAGGGCTGGGGGGTCCAGCCCAGGTAATTCAAACAAACCAATAGCTCAAGGCCAGGTGCAAAGGTGTTTACAGAGGCCAGTGGTCAAGTGTGGACTAATGGGTGGGTGGAGCCAGACCTTGATTGACAGTGATGTGACTTTTGACCAGGTGGTCAATGGTGGCTGTCACGTGACACCATTGACCCTTCACAATACACCTGCCTTTAGCAACCTCCTTACTTATCTCTCAAAAAACTCAATCAGATTTGTGAGATACCATCTCCCCTGCACAAAACCATGCTGACTCCTCCTGATCAGCCCCTGCCTTTCCAAGTGAACATAAACCGTGTCCCTCAGAATCTTCTCCAACGACTTCCCTCCCACTGGAGAAACGCTCACCAGCCTGTAGTTTCCAGGCTCGTGCCTACAGCCCTTTGTGAATAAGGAAGCAACATCGGCTCTCCTCCAGTCTTCTGTTACTTCACCCGTACCTAACGAAGATGCAAAACTCCGTCAGTGCCCAGAAATCTCCTCCCTTGCATCCCTTATCATCCTGGGATAGTCCTGTCAGGCCCTGGGGATTTATCTGCCCTAATGTGCACCTTCCTCCTCCCTGATACAGACATTCTCCAGAATATCAGTGTTTCCATCCCTTAACTCTGCACCCTTCTTCCTGGGGAGTGCAGATGAGAAACATTCATTTAGGACCTTGCTCATATCCCCCTGGCTCCACACGTTGAATACCCCTCTGGTCCAGAGAGCTGTGGAGCAACTACAGAGAGTTGTGGACACAGCACAACCCATCACGGAAACCAGCCTCCCCTCCATGGACTCTGTCTACACTTCTCGCTGCCTCGGTAAAGCAGTCGACATAATCAGAGACCTCTCCCACCCCGGACATTCTCTCTTCTCCCCCCTCCAAAGCACGCACCACCAGGCTCAAGGACAGCTTCTATCTCACTGTTATAAGACTATTGAATGGTCCCCTAGTACGATAAGATGGACTCTTGACCTTACAATCTACCTCGTCATGACCTTGCACCTTATTGTCTACCTGCACTGCACTCTCTCTGTAACTGTAACACTTTATTCTGCATTCTGTTATTGTTTTCCCTTGTACTACCTCAATGCACTGATGTGATGAAATGATCTGTATGGACGGCATGCAAAACAAAGTTTTTCACTGTACCTCAGTACGTGTGACAATATTAAACCAATTTACCAATTTACCTGAAGGGACCAACCCTTTCCTTAGCTACCCTCTTAATTCTAATTTACATAAAAGGTTTTATGATTCTCCTCAATCCTACTTCCCAAGATCATCGCATGGTTCACTGTTTCCTAATTTCTTTCCTACATCTCCTATAAACCTCAAAGAACTCAATCGGTAACAACTTCCTTTACCTGACATACATTTCCTTTGTTTCCCTGATCAAACCTTTGCTTTTCTGCTATTTGATCTCCATTATCTCTTCTCCTTATCTGCAGATCGCCTCCCTACCCTAAGTGATCAGAAATCTGTTGCCTAACAGGGGAATTTCCAACAAGAGAGGAATTCAATTCCCTCCCAGTTTGTCAGCTGTGCAGAAATGAAAGTGAACGAATGTACTCCTGATAGCAGTCCGAAATAGAAACCAACACAGGGACTTCTGTGGTTAGTAAACAGCCCTGGGAATTCGCAGCACAGCCTTGCTCTCGTGTGTGTGTGTGTGTGTGTGTGTGTGTGTGTGTGTGTGTGTGTGTGTGTGTGTGTCTGTCTGTCTGTCTGTCTGTCTGTCTGTGAGTCAGTCTGTGAGTCAGTCTGTATGTGTATGCATTGTACATGTGCAGGAATGTGTGTGAATGTGTGTGTGCATGTATGTACATGTGCAGAGTGTGTGTGTACATGTATGTTCATGTGTGTGTACAGATGTGCATGGTGTGTGCACATGTGTGTGTATATGTGCAGGGTGTGTGCATGTGTATGTGCACATGTGCAGTGCGTGTCTGCACATGTATGTGCATGTGTGTACACATGTGTACATGTGCAGAGTATGTGCATATGTGAATGTCTGTACATGTGCAGGGTGTGTGTTCATGCGTTTGCACATGTGTGTGCATGTTCAGGGTGTGTGTGTGTGCACGTGTGTGCACATGCATGTACATGTGCAGGGTGTGTGTGCACATGTATGTGCATGTGTGTGCATGTGCAGGGTATGAGTACATGTGTGTGTACATGTGCAGCATGTGTGTGTACAAATATGTGTACATCTGCAGGGTGTGTGTACACAAGTGTGTATGTGTGCAGGGTGTGTGTACACAAGTGTGTATGTGTGCAGAGTGTGTGTGCACGTGTGTGTACATATGCAGGGTGTGTGTATACATATGTGCACATGTGCAGGCTGTGTGTGTGCACGTGTGTACATGTGCAGGGTGTGTATATGTGTGTGTACGTGCAGGGAGTGTGTGTACACACGTGTGTACATGTGCAGAGTGTGTTATTTGGAGGAAGTGAAACTCTCGGGCTCCAGTGATCTGAAAACCCCGTTCAGCTGTTCAGTTCTGAGTAACACTGAGAGTTAACAGGACTGCAGTTCTATAGCACTGAATGTTCTTCAAGTCATCCCAAGCACTTGACCCTTCTTGACACTCAGTCACAGTGATGATGTGGGAAACAGGACAGCTAGGTGTGCACAGCAAGCTTCCACAGACAGCAATGTGAAAATAATGGCCATTTTGCATTTGTATTGCTGTTGGGTGATGGATGAATGTTGGTCAGGGCGGGGGGGGGGGGGGGGGGGGGGGGGGGGTGGTCCTTCACTGCACCTCTCCCAAGAACAGGTGTGGGGGTTGTTCTGAGAGGGCAGCACAGCCAACAGTGCAGCATTCCCTCAGTACTGCACTGGAGGGCTCAGATTGGATTCTGTGTCTAACCCATAATGTATCTGTCCTGGGAGTGTGTGACAGGGCAGTGTAGAGGGAGCTTCACTCTGTGTCTGACCCTGGGAATGTGTGATGGGATGGTATAGAGGGAGCTTCACTCTTGTGTCTAATGCTTTTTTAGGAGGCTGTGATTATGCCTGAGAGGGTGACTACCTCAGCCATGCCTTCCCACGGGCCTCTAACAACAAGTTGGGGTGGGTGTAGTTCTTAACCCATTTGTCGATATCAGGGGAAGCGGAGACGGGGCCACAGGAATCTGTGCCGCTGCTGCATTCCTGTGTGGAGATGCTGCCACTGGAGAAGATGCAGTGACCCATGGATCAACGAGGTACACTCACCCCTGAAATATTCACAGAAAACAATAACGAGGCCAGGGAGAGAGTAGAAGAATTGGGGGTGGGGTGCGGAAAGGGAGAGGTACGTACAGGGAGAACGTACAAACTCCTTACGGACGGTGGCGGAAATTGAACCCGGGTCGCTGGTGCTGTAATAGCGTTACACTAACCGCTACACTATTGTGCCTGCTTTGAAGTCCAAGAGGATAAACAAACCTCATTCACCAGGTAGCCCAGCCATCGGGGTCAGTGGTAATTGGTAATTCAACAACAGCTTCTTCCCCACTGCTATCACGTTCTTGAACCCACCTGAAAAAGCTTAATTCTATCTCAGACTATATTTCCGTTAACTTGCACTAATGTCATTCTGTTAATTTTGTTTATTATTCTGTGTAAATGATGTATAATTTATGTTAATTTTACATCACATGTTTGTCATGTGTGGAACATACTGTGCTGCTGCTTCAAAAGACTGATTTTCATGGCATTTATACCCTGGGTATAACTTGAACTTGTTTATTCTCGTCAGTGAAAAACTTTTGTTTGCATGCCTTCCATACAATTCATGCCATACATGATTACATCAAGGTAGTAAAAAGAAAAACAGAATGCAGACTAAAGTGTTACAGTTACAGAGAAAGTGCAGTGCAGGCAGACAATAAGGTGCAAGGTCATAACGAGGTAGATTGGGAGATCTTTAGCGTACCAGAGGGCTGATAACAGCGGGATACAAGCTGTCCTTGAGCCTGGTGGTACGCGCTTTCAGGCTTTCGTATCTTCTGCCCAATGGGAGGGGGGAGAAGAGAGAATGTCCGGGGTGGGTGGGGTCTTTGATTATGTTGGCTGCTTTACCGAGGCAGCGGGAAGTGTAGACAAGAGTCCATGGAGGGGAGGCTGGTTTGTGTGATGGACTGGGATGTGTCCACAGCTCTCTGCAGTTGCCGTTACAAACCATAACGCATTCAGATCGAATGCTTTCTATGGTTTATCTGTAAAAATTGGTGAGGGTCACCCTGACATGGGACATTACATGTGTCCAGTTTGGAAACTGCAGTAGGAACACAGCCTAGCACAGTGAACTTCTGCCTCTCAACCTCCCCAACAGCCCTCCTCTGATCAGCTACCAACTCAGATATTTATAATCTTTCCAGGAATAAAAATCTCTTCCTTTTTTCTTTCCGACCAACAACAGTTATTGGAAAGCAACAGTCATAGGGTTATAGAGTCATACAGCAAGGAAACGGGCCCTTCGGCCCAACTTGTCCATGGTACCCACCAAGTCAGTCCCAGTTGCCCACGTTTGGCCCTCTAAACTCCTCCAATCTTCCGCAGTCCAGTCTCCACGGACTGCGCTGTTCTAAGATGGTTGCCCCATTCATTACAGGAAGAGTGTGGAGACATCAGGAGGGTCCAGAGCAGATCTATGAGAGTGGTTTCTGGAGTAAAGGACTGCAGTTGCAAGGATCGATTCGAGAGGCTGGGACTGATTTCTTCGGAAGGAGAGATCATCGATGGATGGACAGTGGGATACTGTTCCTGGTAGGGGATGTCAAGGAATGGAGGTCACAGGTATACAATAAAGGGCAAGAGGGTTAAGAGTGACATGAGGGGAAACCCTTTCACTTGGTGTGCGGTTGGAATGTGGACTATGCTGCCTGTCGATGAGGTGGAGGTGGTTCCATTGTGGTCTTCAAGAGGGAACTAGGTATATAAATGGTAAGGAAAATCTCACAAGGCCAGGGAGACAGGGCTGGTGGGCAAGGAAGGGGCTGGAAATGGCAAGTTACTCTGGTAGAAAGCTGGCATGGACAAGACGGGTTGAATGGCCTTATAACCATCTGGAATTTTCTTTACCTCCCATCACTTAAAGGTTTCCCCACACCATCGGAAGCAGAGGTTTGATTTAGGTCGATAGCTGTGTCTCTTCATTAACTTACAACTCGTGATGTATTCTATCAGCTACAGATTGTTGTACAATAGAACCACATCTGGGCAATAGAACCACATCTGGGCAAATCACACAGTACAGATGAAGAGCACATACTAGAAATCAGTAATGGAGCAGGAAGTGCTGGAAAGGCCCAACCGGTCAGGCAGCATCTGTTGAGAGAGAA
Source organism: Pristis pectinata (assembly GCF_009764475.1). Classification (NCBI taxonomy): domain Eukaryota; kingdom Metazoa; phylum Chordata; class Chondrichthyes; order Rhinopristiformes; family Pristidae; genus Pristis; species Pristis pectinata. The sequence continues at coordinate 3,726,461 of NC_067411.1, read as the reverse complement.
CCAGAGTTAGCGTTCGAGTTGGGGGACCCTCTGTCAGAGACGTACACACGGTTTGGGTCCTGCGTTCAGTGGAGGGTTGTGCAAGTACACAAGGGGGGAAGGAAGAGAGGACGAGGAAAAGGGGGCTGTGGGGTGCGTGGGGGGGGGAAGATGGGAGTGGGGGGGGTTTGGGATGGAATGGATGAGGGGGTGATGGGTGATGTGGAGGGTGGGGATGGGGGTGGGGGATGGGGATGGGGTGATGGGGAATGAGGTTTACAGCGGCCTATTAACCCACCAAGGAGGCTGAGATGGTCTCGGCCAGATGTCTATCCTCCTCTCAGTCTGTCGGCCACAAAGAGGAATCCCGTGCAACAAGGTTAGGTCAAACCAGCAGTGGTCAGCGTGTGGGACCAGCTCTCCAGAATAGTTGTGGTGAGATGTTCTCTATTCACCACCCGCTGGGTGAGTGCTATTACCTTGCTGCTCCAGAGACCAAGGCTTCAATCCCGACCTCTGGCACTGTCTGTGTGTGGAGTTTACATGTTCTCCCTGTGACCGTGTGGGTTTCCCCTGGGTGGTCCAGTTCTCTCCCACATCCCAAAGATGTGCCGGTCAGTAGCTTAATTGCCGCTAGTGTGTAGGTGTTTGTAGAATCTGGGGGGACTTATGGGAATAGAGAACATAGATATTTTTATTAATCACATGTACATCAAAACACACAGTTTACACCTTTTTGCGTAGTGATTTGGGGGGTAGCCCACAGGTGTCGCCATGCTTCTGACGTCCACAACTTCCTAACCCGTACGTCTTTGGAATGTGGGAGGAAACCGGAGCACCCCGGAGGAAACCCACGCAGACACGGGCAGAACGTACAAACTCCTTACAGACAACGGCCGGAATTGAACCCGGGTCGCTGGCACTGTAAGACGTTACGCTGACCGCTACACTACCGTGCCAGCCTACAGTACAGCACAGGAACAGGCCCTTCAGCCCACCATGTCTGTGCTGAACACGATACCAAATTAAACCGATTCTTTCTGCCTGCACGTGATCCATCTCGCTCCATTCCCTGCATATTCTTGTGTCTATCTAAAAGCCTCTTAAATACCGTTGTCATATGTAACACTTTACTCTGCATTCTGTTATTGTTTCCCTGACTGCACTGATGTGATGAATTGATCTGTATGGACGGTACGCAAGACAAGTTTTTCACTGTACCTTGGTACATGTGACAATAATAAATGAAGTAACTAATTCACCCTGGCAGCCTGCTCCAGGCACCCACCACTCTCTGTGTAAAATTCTTGCCTCATAAATCTCCTTTAAACTTTCCCCCTTCTCACCTTAAACCTTTGCCCTCTAGTATTTGACATTTCTACCCTGGGAAAAAGATTTTGACTGTCTATGCCTCTCGGAATTTTATAAACTTCTATCAGGTCTTCCCTCAGCCTCTGACCCTCCAGAGAATGTGATTGGATTAATGTAGGATTAGTGTAAATGAGTGGTCGGCACAGAATTGATGGGCTGAAGGGCCTGTTTCCGCGTTGTATCTCTCTGTGATTCTATGAAAAGGCAGGGAGTTTGTTAAACATCTCAACTGAAGGGGGCACAGCACAGAGAGCAGCAGCTTCATGCTGCAACATGGACACAGGCAAGATCAGCGCAGACCCTTTAAGAAAGAAATCCCCTACAATCTCAGCTGAATTACTGATAACGGGAAGGAATTATCTGCCATAGCAGGTCAGCATCCCACAGACGAGAATGGGGGAAGGGATGAGGGTCAGAGAGAGAGAGAACTCCTTTTAGTTTCCCAGCACCTTTCTTTGGGCCCAGAGAAATATGTTGGGAAGATGAGAGAATATTTAAGAGGCACTGTAGTCTTTAGAAGATAAGCTATCTTTATTAGTCACATGTACATTGAAACACACAGTGAAATGCACCTTTTGTGTAGGGTGTTCTGGGGGGCAGCCCACAAGTGTCGCCACGCTTCCGGCGCCAACACAGCACGCCCGCAACTTCCTAACCCGTGTGTCTTTGGAATGTGGGAGGAAACCGGAGCGCCCGGAGGAAACCCACGCAGACACGGGGAGAGCGTACAAACTCCTTACAGACAGCGGCGGGAAGTGAACCCGGGTCGCTGGCGCTGTAAAGCGTTACGCTAACTGCTATGCTAAAGTCCCACAGAGCAAGATCCCATGCAGACAGCTGTGACTGGGTAATTTAGCTAATGACACCTAATTGCTTCATCCTGCACATGGCCCACATCCCTCCATTCCCCCCATATTCATGTGTCTAACAGCCTTTTAAACACCAGTATCGTATCTGCCTCCACCACCACCTCTGGCAGCCCATTCCAGGCACCCACCACTCTCTGTGTAAAAAAAACTTGCCCCGCACATCTCCTTTAAACTTTCCCGCTTGAAGGAAATCTATGCAGTCACGGAGAGATCATGCAACATCCGTGTAGACAGCACCTAAGGTCAGGATCGAACCTGGGACTTTGGAACTGTGAAACAGCAGATCTACCAACCAGGCCATTGTGTCTTTCATGTCTAAGTCTCCACAGTCCCTCTCAGGCAGAGAATTCCAAAGACTCACCACCCTCCGGGTGAAGAAATTCCTTCTCATCCTGTGCTGAATAGCCTGTCCCTTATTCTGAGACGGTGACCCCTGGTTCTAGACTCCCCAATCAAGGGATCACCTTCTCTGCTTCTACCTGTTCAAAAAGCGTAAAAAAAAATCCATGCATTCCATTAGTATCACCTCTCATTCTTTAAACCTCAGGACAGCGCACCCCTGGTCATCTTAAACACTCCTCACAAACTCAAGTCTCTGGAGTTTTAGGTATTTCTTCCACTGGTTCTCAACTCCCCTCTTGAGTTCAGGGTCAATCCGAGAAAACAAATAATTGCTGGTCTTTCATCAACGCTGACATTGCCTGAAGGAGTAAATCAAAAGAAACGGACCCCTCCAGATACCAGAGAGCAAATCTCCAACGCAGTCCTGAGGGGGGTGCTGACCTGCCAGAGGACTGGACTGCAGATAAGGGTACCTCTCAGCTGGATGTGAAAGGTCCCAATGTCCTGGTCAATACCCCAACGGTGGACGCTCACTCTGCCACTCCCGTCACCACAGTCTGTCTTCATGACATAGAACGTAGAACATAGAACAGTACAGCAACAGGCCCTTCGGCCCACCATGTCTGTGCCAAACACGATGCCAATTTAAACTGATCACTTCTGCCTGCACGTGGTCCATATCCCTCCATTTTCATGTGTCTATCTAAGAGCCTCTTAAACACCACGATCATATCTGCCTCCACCACCACCCCTGGCAGCCCGTTCCAGGCACCCACCGCTCTCTGTGAAAAACTTACCCCGCACACCTCCTTTAAACTCTCCCCCACCCTCACCTTAAACCTGCGCCCTCTAGTATTTGCCACGTCACACCCAGTTTGCATTCTGCTGCGTCAGCTCTGTGAAGGGAAGGCGTATCCCTTCAGGACACGGAGCCGGAAGGGATAATCTGTGGCACTGCTCTAGGGACCCCGGTTCAATCCTGACCTTGGGGGCTGCCTGTTGGAGCTTTGCACCTTCTCCCTAATCCCTGGTGCTCCTGGATTCCTCCCGCATCCCAAAGACATACGGGCCAGTGAGTTAATTGGCCGGTGTGAATTGCCCCTGGTTTGGGTTATTGGCGAAAGAATCGGAGGGAAGTTGATGAGAGAGAGAGAAAGAGAACGAGGTGAGAGGGACTGATGAGATTGTTCTGTTGGGAGCCAGCATGGATCTGACAGGCTGAATGGCCTCCTTCCCTGTCCTAACAAGAAAATGACAGAGAGAAGTGCAGTGGGATGGACACAGGCGAATAAACCCCTGTCCACAAATGGAATGTGACCTCTGCCTTCGTTCCACCGACGCAGGTGACCCGATCGTCCCCACTTGGGATCTTGCTGTGCAGAGATCAGCTACCATTTTCACTCTGGAAGCTGCGAGGGGCGGGTGGGGGGTGGGTGGCAGCCTACTGCTGAGAGCAGTGGTATGAGAACGCAGCCTGTCCCGAGAACAGTGCGCTGTCCGGGGGTGACCTGGGATCCTCCCCCCGGGAGCCTCCTGACATCACCTGCGCTTCCCCCCGTGCCCTGAGATTCACCTCCCCACCCCCCCAGCCCGCTGCGTTCCGTCACTATTACCCAGGGGCATCTCCCAGGTGCCCAGACCCACAGACTCGGTTAATCAGGTGAAGAAAACTACATTTTATTTGGCCACATGCCAACTGACAGAAGAACAGCAACTATGAATTAAAATAGACTCATTCAATGAGGGCACGCCTCCTTAAGTAAATCTGCTTTGTTCAGCAGGGCAGAATTAAAAGGGTAAAAAACACTCGCCTAGCAATTGAACAGTTAATAATCAAGTTGAAACCAGCACTGAGTATATATAGAGGCACCAGTCCACTGCTCAAGCTGAGAGCTTCTGATCTGATCAAAGACCAGTTCCTGTGGGAGCAGAACTTTCTACTCACTCACCAGCGGCTTACAGAAGTCAGTCAGGATGACCCTTCACATCCAGTATGCCTTGCTAATCTGTGCTGCACTCTTTCAGCTCTCTGAAGGTAAGGTGATGCTCTACACAGACACAGGGGGACGTCAAGGATCCTGGGACAAGCCATGGTACTTTAGTTGGGGGTGGAGTGTGGAGAACTTTGGGTTAAAACATCCCTGACCTGACAGATCGGATTTGGATCTTTTTACATCACTGTCCCCTGTGATGTGATTTTCAGACTACAGGACGTCCTAAATTACTATATTCTGGGGTCACATCTTTTGTAGAAGGTTTACCCTACTTATTTTGGCACGGGGGACCACTTGGCCCATCAGCTCGATGCTAGCTTCTGGCAGCAATCCCATCAGTCCCGCTCCTCCCTTCTTCCTGTCTCCCTGCAGCCCTGAAACTTATTCTCTCCCTCGTCTACCCTTTGCATTTCTGTGGCGTCCTGCCCCATTCTCAGCACCACCCAAAATGTTTTGCGACCTGCAAATCGCTGCTTGGAAGTCCATTGGCTGTTTTAAGGACAGTAAACCGGCAGCCAGTTTGCCCACAGTGGCGCAGTCAGTAGCCGCTGCCTCTCTGATCCTGGTTCAATCCTGACCTCCGGCGCTGTCCGTGTGTGGAGTTCGCACGTTCTCCCTGTGGCCGTGTGGGTGCTCCGGTTTCCTCCCACAAATTGGTAGGCTAAGTAGCTGTGTAAATTGCCCTTAGTGTGTAGGTAAGTGGGGGAATCTGCGGGGTGAGTTTCTGGGAATGTGGGGAGAATAAAATGGGATTAGTGAAATGGTCAGTGCAGACTCGGTGGGCCAAAGGGTCTGATTCTCTGCTGTATGACTCCATGACCAGGAGTGGGCATGCAGTCGATGGGCTGTATGGTCTCTGTTCACTCAGGGGTAAGGAATGACCAGGACCCCGGTTAGATCTCCTGGATCCTCTCCGCAGTAGGGGCTCTCTGCAATGTCTCGGCTGCAAGGTGCCACCTCTGATGCAGCTACACTCCCTCAGCAGTGCAGCCGAGGTTCAGCGGGGGTCACGGGCGTGAGTCCCTGGGGCAAGGGTTTCATCCCCCCCCCAGTGCGCGGAGAGGTTTCAGGGCCCGTGTATCGAGCAGAGGACACTGCATGTCGTTTAACTACCTTCTCTGATCTAAAGCCCCCCCACATACCCCTTCTCCCACAACCCCCACCTTCCTTGCCAGGCTAGGGACAGAAATGGGTCAAACACCCTCTCCCCAGGAGAACGAGTGCAAATCCATACCCGGGAGAGGAGGTTAATCGAGCCCCTCCCCACCACCATAACCCTTTGCTACTTCAATTCCCCATGGGCACACAGACTTTGCCCCCTGCCCAGAGACTGAGTTGGCTATTTGACTGCAACAGCCTCACAGACAAGCTCCAAATTACCTTCTGCACTTCTTCCCCCACACCGAGCAAGTCAAGCTGGGGTGGGGAGGCTGGGGGCGTGGGGGAGCTGGGCTTTCTTTACCGCAGCCTGCAAGTACTGAGGTACAGGTCACCAGATAACTGCAGCATACAAAGAGGAGGTAGACCAGGGCCCAACAGTGCTAACTCCTCCACCATCACCTTGGCTCACGGCAGCCCCCACTGCTGGAAACAGGAGGGCAGCAGGACCCTGTGGAACACCCCAGTTGCCCCTGGTACACTACAGGGTAGTGTAGTGGTTGTGAACTAGAGGAGTAACCCAGTGATCAATAACCTGAAGAACGCGAGTTCAAATCCCACTCAGTACAAAAAAGAGGTGGGGGCTGTGTTTGTAGTAAATGAAAATTAAATTTAAAAAAAAACTGCAATAGTAAAATTAAAACAGAAAACGCTGGAATTACTCAGAAAGTCAGGCAGCGTCTGTGGAGAGAGAAACAGTTAACAGTGTCTGAGTTTTCACAGCGATTTTTGTTTTAAATTCAGATTTCCAGCATCTGTCATTTATTTTTATTTTCGTTTAGACCTGGAGCTGAAACATTAGTTGTGTTTGTCGGGCTAGTGGGAGGAAGGGAGGGAGAGGGAGGTGGGGAGGGAGAGAGGGAGGTGGGGAGGGAGAGAGGGAGGTGGGAGAGGTGGGAGCGAGAAGAGGGGAGGGAGAGAAGGAGGGAGAAGGGGAGGGAGAGAAGGTGGGGGAGAAGGGGAGAAGGGGGAGGGAGAGAAGGTGGGAGGGAATGGAGGGTAGGAGGGAGGGAAGGAGGGAGAGGAAGAAGGGAGGAGAGATGGAGGGAGTCACTCTCCCTCCCACATCGACAGCCCAGCTCCGCACCCTCTCATGTTCTCCCCTCCCTCTCTCTGTGTGTGACAGGAGGCCGAGGAGACGACGGGGCCACGGACTGCTGCCTGGACGTCAGCAACAGAGTCATCCCCAGGCGCATCGTGGCAGGTTACAAGCTGCAGGGAAATGCCTCGGGCTGCCGGATCCCCGCGGTGATGTGAGTGTCAAGCGCTGGGTGTCCCCGGCGGGAGTTAACCCACCCCCAACACAACACAAGCCTGCAGCCAGTCCCCGAGACCGGCTATTCGACTGCAGCTACCATCACCTCATTCCACTCCAGATCTCGCTCCGGGGAGGGGGGGGGGGGTTGCCTGCAGATGACGGGGCGAGAGATGAACCGGGACCCCTCTCTCGGCCACAGCCGGGGGTCAGGTTCACCCTCTGGTTGAGAGACAGCGATCCCCTTCCCAGCACCACCCCCACCTGCCCCCTCAGCGCCCACGCCCCTTGCCCCTCCCTGTGGCAGCCGCTGTGGGACCGGGATGTGGCAGGGGGCTCTGGAAGCAGACCCTCACTCTGGGACACAGCAGCGCCGAACTAAAGCCCGCACAGGCCACCCCCCGCTTTACGGAGGTTTGCGTTCCTAGAAAGCGTTCCGTATCGCGATTTTCCGTAACGCGAGGACGCGTCATCTGCACCTGCGTCAAGAAAAAGAAATTACGTTTAATGGCTTTTCTCCCACACAGAGCGGATTCTATTCCGCATCTCGTATCTTGGGGGAGCGATTTGTGAATTCCGTGAGGGCGGGGATACCGTAACCCAGTAACGTGGGGGGGCGGGGGAGGGGGTCACCTGTCAGCTCCCAAGGGGACCTGACAGGTGGATGGTGAGGGGTGTCCACCCGTGGGGGAGTCACCAACCAGGGGACACAGCTACAAGAGGCCCATGAATTAAAGTTGAGGTGTGTAGAAATTTCGTACCGGCTGGGGGAGTGGGGAGTCACGGAAGGAGGGGGGAACATGCAGGTCCTTACCCACCAACCATTCTTCCCTTGGACAGATTCATCACCATCAAAGACAGGAAGCTGTGCGCTCCACACAACGTGCAGTGGGTGAAGAGGCTGATGAGATGGTGTGACAAAGTCAAAAGTTCAAGGTAGGTGAAGCTCCAGCCTCAGTGGGCATTCAGTTCCACGCCACAATGCAACCAATCACCTATCAGCCCTGGGCCAAACTCTGGGCGAGTTGTTGCATTGCAGGATTTTAACTCTGCATCTCACCCTTGTGTGTGATGGGACGGTGTAGAGGGAGCTTCATTCTGTCTCTGACCCTGGGAGTGTGTGATGGGACGGTGTAGAGGGAGCTTCTCTGTGTCTGACCCCGGGAGTGTGTGATGGGACGGTGTAGAGGGAGCTTCACTCTGTGTCTGACCCCAGGAGTGTGTGATGGGACGGTGTGGAGGGAGCTTTACTCTGTGTCTGACCCTGGGAATGTGTAGGTGGATCTTTACTCTAAATCCAACTTCTCCCCGGGAGCGTTTGATGGGATAATGTAAAAAGACCTTCACTCTACATCTAATCTATGACATTAGCAAGGTGTGTTTTAGCCGTGACTTTGGATCCGTAACCCTTCCCTTGGCTGCTAACCTACTGAGACCTAACTAGTATCGATTAGCAGCAGCGTACCTGTCCTGTAGATGTGGTGAAGTCTGTGGAACTTGCTCTTTTTTCTCATTCGTTCCCCTTCCAATCTTTTTCTCCAGTGGAAAGTAAAAGCCCGCGCGGCGGGCAGGAAGAAGTGAGAGGCCGTGGAAGTATCGTGGCTCCAGTCGTGAAGCTACATAGTCTACAGCATCTTTCATCTTCACCTGCCATTACATTGTGAGAAGCTCTCCTAGACAGTCCCACACCAATGTGAATACACTTCCGTCCACTTCCTCAGGCTGCTTGGGAAACATAATCCCAGTTCCTTTGCCAGGAGGATGTGCACCACTTCATTAATGCTTGCTGGCTCACAGCTTCCAACTCGGAATGGGGCAATGCTTGTTTATGGCTGGCACTGGCTTGTAGTGCATATTCTTCACTATATCAAGCAAGGGGATCTACCCTGGTCCACTGAGGAGTGTGGAAGGGCATAACACCATAAGATATAGGAGCAGAATTAGCCATTCAGCCCATCGAGTCTGCTCCACCATTCAATCAGGGCTGATTTTATTTCCAACCCCATTCTCCTGCCTTCTCTTCATAACCCTTAACCCCCTTACCAAACAAGAACCCATCAACCTCTGCCTTAAATACACCCAATGGCTTGGCCTCCACAGCCGTCTGTGGCAACAAATTCCACAGATT